>NW_016157102.1:111503-280944 GCF_001687245.7 Rhagoletis zephyria
CCCCCTCCCCCATATTTTCCACTGAAATGAAGTGTCCACATACATATAGTTAGAAGGGTATTTTTAGCCTACTGATTAGACACAAACGATTATAGGAAATAGACGATCTTTTTGTAAAGCAGCGGCCAGATTGGAAATTTATAGCTTAAGGGTACCATTTATAAAATATTTTGCTAAAAAATTACACAATTGCAACTCAATTGGTAACTCTTTTTTTCTTGTGAACTTAAAAAAACAAATGTAAACAGAATTTCTCTCCATGCAGAATTTTTTAAATGCGTAACAGTATTCATTTTGCATCATAAAAGTATGGCATCTACAAAAAACAAGCGGATATTTTTTTACATTCCATCAGCGTTCAAGCTGGCGAAAAACTGAACTCGGATTTTGTATTCATTTATGTATTGAATAGCCAGGCTAATTAAATACATTCGAACAAAAACCATGAAAAATATTAAATATTTCCCAGCTAGTAGTCAAATTTAATTAGTTAGCAATTCCATTTTAATCAATTAAATATTTTATTTCATTTATTTGCGCGTATAAGCGCCTAAAAGCGTGCTACCAAACTTGTGATTTCATTTCGCAATTCTCAATTTTTAATGCTCACTCACACATGCACAAGCACACATAAGCTCACGTGCATTTCATGCGAGTGCACACCAGACAAATTACTCATCCCAAAAATAAAAAAATAAAAAATATAACAATTAGAGCCAAAATCAGAAACCAAAAACCAGAAACCAGTGCCAATGCCAATGCCAACTCATTATGACAATAAAAGCGCAACGTTAGCACTATTGTTGTCATTAAATGACGGCACAATTGTTTGTTGCTATGTAGCAAATGTGTATAAATATATGTGTGTGTTTGTGTGTATTTGTGCACGTAGCCAACAGTCTGCCCAAAGGATGCCGCGCTGCTGGGCTTGTCTAGCATTTAATTTATCCTCATACTTAGCAAAATATGTGTGTATGGCTGAGTGTTTGTGCAGCTGTGTGGAAATGTTTTGCTGTTCTCGGTGTCAACGTGTTGATGTTTCAGTTGTTTTTGTTGATTTTATTTTTATTTTTGCTGCTAGTGGCGACACTGCAATAAGTGTTGGTAAATTAAACTGTCATTAAGGGCTTAATTAAAGGCCTTTGTTGAAAGTTGATGTGCCGGCACTAAACGAATTGTTTTAGATGATTTTTCTCATTCTATTCATCTCTATCGCTTTACTGTATCTCCCTGTTAACGTGCTACCGTGGAGTGTACTAAATAGGAAAAAAGAGAAATTAATATTCGGTATTATTTATGATTTAGGGTGTGTGTGTGTAATAGGGCATCGAAAATGATTGAGTATGCTGGCGAGTTCTTTCGCCGATGATCGATTTATTTTTTTCTTATTTGTGAATTTTACTTGCTCCCAATTCATATCAAATATTTCGAAAGAAATTTGCTTTCACACCAATGCAACCGTTGGAGAACTTGAATTTTACTTCCGCCAAGTTCAGTTATTTCTGCGAATATCTGCATACTTGCAGGCATTTTCAGTGTTTGGCCACGACTGCAGACCAGCAGCATATTTGTCTGCATTGCTTGAATTGCCAGCATACCGAGACGACATTTAATTGCCGAATGTCGCAAGGTGAAGAAAGCGAATGCGTTTAAATAGCGAGGAAAAATGTTGAGAATGCCCCGGCGGGGGATGTGAATTCATTTGGCTTAGGGTCAACAGCTGGCAACATTTGGGTTTTACTCAGTACGTTTCGCTCTGCTTTTATTTGCATACAAGTAGGTATACATGCATATGTATATAAACAAATATTAACTCAAAATATTTTACTTAAATACGTGCAGTTATATTAGAAAAATATTCCTGTTTTTGTTTTAAATACATACATACATATTTACCCAAGACAAATTTTTCTTTCTACTCTTACAGGTAAGCCCATAAAATATTTAGAAGCATGGCGCTATTAATTAGTTGTAAGTATGAACTTACCTTGTAAAATTAAATGTAATTGATATCACAAAGCTCCAAATTTGTTCAATTAAATTACATTTCAAATATACAGCGAGGTAAATAATAGTTATATAATGCTGATTTCGGCTCAGCCTTATGGACGAAATCGAAGTGAATGAACTAAACATTATGCGTCACTCGTACACCAATAGGCCAAATGTTCAGTTATTCTAAGCGGCCTCTTTAATGTCAAACCAAAACCAAAAACCCTTGAGAACAGCGCAAAGGAGACCAATAGTCCTATCCTAACAAAGTCACAAAACTCAGCGTAACACTATTATGAATTCTACAGCACCTTAAAGCATGCCGCTACAAAAAACATGCCGCTGGAAAACAAATTTTTTAAATTTTTTGTGTATTTCTTTAGCACTCGAAAACGAATTTAAGAGCCACATTTCGAGGCGGAGCAGAAATCACAATAGTGTTACGCTGAGTTTTGTGAGAACAGAGCGGCAAATCTCGTGAATTAACCCATTCACGACCAAGAAAAATACTACATTTGAAAAATTAGTAAAGCAGGGGGCATCAAATTTTTCCTTACCTAAACAGTAACTTGGAATGTATTCAACTATTTGATTTTAGTTTGACCAGAAAGTACCTAACCTTTAAAAAAAAAAAACGTATAATGACTACAACGTTGTCTTCTGATGAGACCACGCCAATTCTTAACTTAGAAAAGTTTTGAGCGGCTAAAAACTCGCATTGATTTTTAATAATTTTTTTTTTTTTGCTGACGCTTCTTGCGGTTTTTTTTCTATATAAGTAGCAAAATTTAGCAAAACTGTAGTTGACTTTTTTATATTTCACAAACGGTCTTGGGCATATTTTTGCCACAAGAAATTCATGTTTTTATGGAAAAAAGTGCAAAACGCAGTCAACAAAAAAAAAGTTATTAAAAATCAATGCGTTTCTTTAGCCGCTAAATACGTGCACCTATTTTACCAGAAATTTATAAGCTTGCAATTAGCATACCAAAAAAAATTCTAAAATTTTTGGTTAAAAAGCTCGGAATTTAGATAAAAATTTGTAAAATTTTTTTAAGTTCTGTATAAATTTTTAAAGTGTGATTTATGTAGTTTTTGTTAAAGCATGAACCATGATTTTATAAAAAAATATTAGCTTCAAATACATTGTAAATATTAAAAACCAAACACAATTCATCCATTTTTGACCGCCACTGTATGTAAAAAGTTAAACCCTTGAACTTTGTCAAACAATAAAACTAGACTCAAAAACCTATATGAAAGTAAAGGCCAAACACAAAGATCCTCAGTTGGGTTGCGAAAAATTCTAAAATTAATCCCCTGCAATCAGATAATTACTCTCTTTCGTGCTACAAAATTTAAAGTAAATAAAAAAGCTGAGGGTATGTTCAGGAAATGCAGGCTGATGTGGCAGGCTGACAGGACAAAGCAACCTTCAAACCTTCAGCCTAAGTGCTTTCGTACAATAAAAAATTCACTATCTTTAACCTTGACTAGACCACTTTATGCATGCAAGTGGAGTAGCGCCGCACCGACACAGCCACATCTAAGCAGCGCGATACATGTGTGGGCCAATGGTGCGCTGTCGGTGCGCTGTCGGTGCGCTTGAGTGTTGCTCTGTGAATTTTAATCGCGTCGTCTGCTCAACCACAGACAGGCCCGCATTGTATCATTTTTCCCCTTTTTTTCTGCTCGAATACAAGCCGACACACATACTCGTGCATTCCTTCAAAGCTTTGAGTGTTTGCTTTGAGTTCTCATCAGCAAGCTAGCAAGGATGACAGTGTCGGCCACTACGGCACACTCCAAGCCAGACAAGCGAATAGACAGGGAAAACCATATATGTGCCATGATGAGCAGTCTCTATGGCTGACACCAATTGGCATCGATATACAGTGACTCAAACAATTGACCACGTGTTGATTTTCTTTAAATATTCGTATTTTTAAGTAAAACATATAAATCACAAATTCAAAGTTAACACAAAATTTACGTAAATTCAACAAATTTCCATCAAAATTTAGAACACCAATGGGTATGTAGCTTTATATCTCATGCAGTTTTATTCTAACGAAGAGCAAACTTTAACCAGCACAAAAATCGCGTTGATTTTCGAGCATTTTTTGTTGATACAGCTTTTGCGATTTAGCTCCAAAAATATTACGAATAATTGAAAAAAATCAACTTGTGGTTATTGGTTTGAGTCACTGTATGTATGAGAGGTGAATTCACTTACAGACTTACACCAATTTCACACTTTTTTCAGGCCAGTACAAAAAATAATCAACAAAAAGGATGCAGACAATTGTACAGGGAACGCTTACTATTTTGTGTTTGTATGCATGATGCATTAAAATTGAAAAATTCCGTGGCAGCAGCAACAGCGAAACATTGAAAATAAACAAAGCCAAAAAAGCAAGCAAATAATGGAGAATGCTTCCGAAAAATTGCATCGAAAGGATAACAGGACAGCTAAAAACAATTTAAAAAAAATCTGGAATAAAAGCAATAAAAAGTACTGGAGCAACATGTCAGGAGTTGCCTCACTGATGTTCCCTATGAGAGATAGTTAGTGATAGCGAATCACCGTGTACCTTCCTCCTCTTTCGGCACGGCTCGCCATTGCACACTTAGTGTAATTATTGTTGCTGCAGCAGATGTGCCCAGTGCAGCCTTTTTTTTTACCCGATGGACATAAAAACAGAATATATACATATTATGAGTGTACAGAACACACAAACACGTACAAACATGCTCTAAAACATTGGCACTGCCAGTAGTGGTATAAGCTTGGACCGAGCGTCGAGGGGAGTCATTCCCACTCGCTGTGTAATAATTGCCAACTGATATGCTGGTGGTGGGCAAAGAAGCTGCAGCTTGCCATGAATGATAGAATAGATACATACGTAGCTAGGGGTGGGAGTGGTTCGGAGTTGGTAGACCTTGCCTGTTAGTGACGCCTACTTGAACTGTCTGCTCCGCGCGTTGAAGGTTACGTCGGCTCTGGTTGTGGCTAATGCTGCAGCGGAGATTTTGCGATCAGGCACTTATAGCGAAGGTACTTGTATTCTGAGTGTGTGGTTGTAGAGCAGTTATCACTTTGAGTTAGGGAATGCAGTGGAATGTGGTGTAAGGATTACTTTGCCGCATTCCGCATTCCGGCTATGTATGACAATTTGTGGTGTTTGTAGCTACGCTGTGTCGCTTGAGCTCGCATTTAAGTTAGATTAGTTGTTTGATAAATTAGAACATTGGCCATATATACCGAGTGTCAAATATACTTCGCTGTCGATGAATGCAGAAAACCTAATAATTATTGGCAGTTTGTATAGCCTGTCGTGGGGGTCAGAAGAGCGAAGAAGGTGATCTCAACAACTTCCGAAAAATAGTCCCAGTTAGATCCCATTTATATACGTAGATACATACATATAAATATACAAGAATTTCTCGTTTATAGTTAGAAGATTATAAAGCTATTTTATAAATATATACATATGTAATTTATCCATCAATTTAAAAAAACCACTGTTTTTTTTCAAAACATCATTTCAGTGAAATACATTGGACTTAATTGATATAAGTCAGTAATTTTTCTAAAATATTTATTTGAAAGTGGTATAAGTCCCTTAGCATTAATGAAAAGTGGTGAAAGTACAAGTAAATCTTCTCGAAAGTTAGCGTCAATATTTTTAAACGTGTTGACACGCAAACCCCTACATACATATCTCGATTTATAAACAAAGGCACTTGCGCCACTTTCAAAATAAACGGCTCATATAAAAGATTGAATTAATCTGTTAAGTAAAAAACAAATTTTTTCTACATGTCGGTGGTCCTCTGCAGTAACGACACAATTTAGTCGTCTTCATTCATTCCAAAATCTCGAAAAGATGTTTGGCTTTCATATGGTGATACAAATTTCCATGAAAGCCACCAACAATTCTTATGGAAATATTTTCTCTTCTTCAAGTTTGTCTTCGAAAAGCGACCAAATTGCGCTTCGCTTTGGCATTTGAAATCGAAAGTCTTTTGTTGGATATTCAATGATATAAAAATTTCTGTTGAGCGCGAATTCTGATCAGTTATTTCTTTATGCCTTTTCAACGAAAAGCGGGATGCCATATGCGTTAAAACTACATTTCTATTTTTATTGGAGTGTTGCCACAGAAAATGTTAGTTCACTTTAATGAACGAACTAATGACCTAGTTCAATCAAAAGAGCCGACTCTTTCGCTCTTTAATTCAAAAGCTCCCCAAGCCAAATACGTTCTCTTTCACTCTCTTTGCTGCTATTTTACTAAACTGGCTATGCATTTAGCTGATATCTCACTAATATCAAGATGCCGTTGACTCAAATACATACAGGTATATATACAAATGTGAGCATAGTTAATGCACGTTTAGGTTCATGTGTAGATACAATATAAATAACAGACCTGTTAAGTATAAGACGTAATAATATTTATTATCATCCCAAATACTTATAAATTTTTCAAGATATTACCTAAAAATAAAGTGTGTGGAAAAACTGCCTTCATTCGGTTGCATTTGACCGCTGAAGTCAAGATAAAATAATTATGTTTACCTACCTGCACACATCTGCATGTATTTAGTTAAGTACGTTGGTATTCACTCTCCGGTACTCATCATCTCATTCCATTCATATATGTATATAGTACCTATATATGTTTTCCATAGTCAGCGTTCCACTGCGAAACAAAACAAACTCCATTGGAATTTATATCGTTTGTTGTTTTCTTGTAAATGCCGCGGGAACTAATTGAGAATGGATCGCTTCTTGAAGATCACTAAAGAAACTGGACGGTCTTTATTTGTTAGTTAGAGCGGTTCAGTGATCTGCGTGGTGCTAATACGGAGAGACGTGGTTGTGCTATTACGGTGTGAAATAGTTCGAGTGAATTACAAACGTATACACATATGTATGTATATACATACATACTAAATATGTATGAATAATCTTTGGTACTCCTGGTATAAGTAATTGAAGTTAATAGTGTGGAAATTTGTTTATATGTAACTATTTCAACCAACTGCATAATGTATATTATCAATGGAAAAGTGGATGTACACAAATTCTAACCAATCCGAGTACTCTGAAATCTAAAAGAAGTAGCAAAGTGATACTAAAACAAAATAGAAATAGATATACCAAAAATGTGTGCTTACTATTTTCGTATGGGTTTATTAACATGGTGTTCTTTTTGCAGAAAATATTAATTTGAAATTTTGCTGAAAGTTGTGTAGTATAACTATATATCTGTTAACCCTGACGTTTAAATAAATGTACAAATTTATTTGTATACTCCTATTGCTCTGAAGAATTTACCACATCAAGTGTGTACCCACAATGTGGGATAACTTTTCTCTTTTCTCAGCTATAGGAGGATATAGGGTTACCAGTTTGTGAGAATTTTTGTCCCGCAGAAAATAATCTTATCATTATGCCGTAAATACATGTAGATACATAATTAAAAAAAAGTAAAATGTTGTTTCAAAATTTAGTTAAAACAAATAAAATAAACAGAAAAGAGTTAAAAGAAATAAAAGAAAATTAGATAAAATAACAAAAATATTTGCAGTTCATTGAAATGAAATGGAATGGAAAGAAATGAAATCGAAAAGTTGACAAAATGAAACGGAATAAAATTAAATAAATTTACATAAAATGAAACGAGAAGAAATGAAACAACCCAAAACAAAATAAAAACTGAAAGTCAAAATATTATACAAAATATGTAGAAAATTTGTGTATCGTCGTTACCTTAGCCCTAACTCATTTGTTGCGAACTTCAGCTTTGCATAAATATCGCATAAATATTTAGATTTATTTCAGACATAATTAGTTTCAGTAGTTACTGATTTATCTCAGATTTGGTATTTTACTAAATTACCGTTATATGGAATGTGGGCGATGTGTTTGTCCGATTTTGAATAATGAGTGTTTTTACTCTGTAGAAAATTATTTATGCAACCTCACATACGTGGTTTTGTACTTTGAAAGACGATAAATACCTATGTATGTCTATATCTATCTCGATTCCTTTAGGCTGTTACAGACAAGCGCTATGTGAACAAAGTTGCATTACAAAAGTGCGCTCGGGTATAATAATCCTTTGAAAAAATTAGCAACTGAAGAACTCTAGTTTTCTAATGTTTTTTTACCACTTTTTAAAGAAACAAAAATGCCATACAGAGCCCTTCTGTTTTAAGTTAACGATATTTATTATATATGAATTAATTGGCAACGCCATGTTTTCGTGAAAATACACAAAAGCTATTTTCTCTCCAACAAGCACAACTCTTCCTCTATTCAAGCGTTCCAATTTGCTCGCACACATTGCTACATACGTAGGTAGGTACATATTTTTTTTGCGGTTAATTGTTGTGTAGGCATAAAATTTTTCTGAAACCAGTTTTCCGCTGTGTTGTTATTTTGTGTCTTTCTTTATCCGTCTGTCATTGTGGTTTGCTCTTTGACTTTTTCCAACAAAAATAAAAATAATGCAAAAGACAACAAACAAACAAATCCCAATTCGCATACATATACATTAGGGTGGCCCTTAAAAAATGAAATTTTAAATCTCGCCCTCTTAGTCGCTAATACAACGGTCATAGATATCATGTATAAATTTTGGTCCCGATTGGAGTCGGTTAAGGCGTGTCGCACAGGGGTCAAAGTTCAGATTCCTCTATGGAGACTCAAAAAATTTAAATTAATTTTTTTTTACGCCTTATCCTACTCAAATCGGGACCAAAATTTATATGTGACATCTTCGACGTTAGTAGTATCGATTTTGGGTATTAGATGAAAAAAATATTAATTTTAATTTTTTTAGTCTCCTTTTTGTGTGATATCTTTGACTATATTAGCATCGATGTGGTGGTTGACGTTTAGGAAATCTGATGTAATAATATACTTAATACATTTAAGGACCACCCTAATATACGTATATGCATATACTTGATAGAGTTGTGCAGTGGTACCAATTTGGAGTCACTAAAGGAGGGGTGGCAGCTAAAGATATACTTATGTCGATTTTTTATTGTTTTTTCTTTGCGTATTTTTTGTGGAGACACCAAAGGTGATATTTTTCACCTTCTTTGGTACTGCAACGGTTTTCCGGTTTGGGTCGCGATATTAAAAAAAAAAACTAAGCCAATTGCGTATGTTAAGCGCAATAAAAAATCACATATCTATATATTAAAAGAATGTGATACTGATAGAAATCTTGGCCAATTTTTGAACTTCCCTTACAGTTGGATGCATTGATAGACAAATTGGCGATCATCATAATTCACCGTTCGTAGAAGAACGATGTTTTTCTTTAATTCAATGCATCAAAATGTATATACATCGATATTTTTCGATACATCGAAGTGCATACATCTATTGCATAGGATTCTTCAGATAATATTTATTACACAACAAAATAAGTTATTAACAAACTTGCACAAAATTTTAAATTTTATGCTTTCAAAGGAACTTTTGTAGCCATATCAATTTGATTAGTGAAAGTCACTTCTCTTTTTTAAACGAATAAAAAAAAATTAAATGCCGGTTTAATGTACTAAAGGTGTCAGTTTTCAAAAAACATCGATGCATCGATTATCGACACATCGGCTATTTATGCATCGAGTGGAAAATTTGCGATGCATCGAAGCAAAATGTCGATATGTTCTTTCTGCTTTCAAAATCTTTAGAGGGACCAAGACCGTTTGCAATTCATATTGTTGTAAGAAATCCACTTTTTATCAACTGTTTTCATCCTTAGCAGAAATTGGTAATTTTTTGCGGCGGAAACTTCTTTGTGTTCATGTAAAGTAAAAATATCTATCTCTAAAATCTAAACACATCTATTTATTTTTCGAGAATGACTTACTCCACCCAATATATTTACATGTGCATGTGTTGTGCTTAGCTGCTTATAATTGCTGCTATTGACGCCCACAAAAACGATCCAGATAGTATCTTCTTCCTATTTGTCCAATATCAGCATTCTATTCAGAAAAAAAAGATACTTTCCTCTCTCTCACATTTCCTTCATTTTCCAAACTCTTGATTCACGTGGCTAAAAGCGTTTAGCTCCAATATGTATAAGTAATTAAATCAGCTTAAGCACTTAAAAGGGATAACATGATTTCCATATGCATATGGATACAAAAGTAACCACTTAAAACTTTTTTTTTTTTTTGTCTCAGCGGCAATTAAAAATGCAGGCACTTAAAAGCGCTTAATACCTTTTGAATAAATGCATCACCTTTAATTCCTTAAAATAAAAAAATATATTGATGAAGCATTAAGCATACATAGCAAAAAAAAAGAGCATAAAGCGAAAAAAATATATTAATCAAATATTTATTATATCACTCCTGCTGAACGGGCTAGCATGTAAAAAAAAAATGAATAAACAAATAAAAACCACCGGCAACAACAACTACGGCATATAATAATGCAATAAATAATAATATCAATGAACGCCATTTATTCGTCTTAAATAGTAAACAAATAAATTTAATATCAATAATTCATATAAAAAAGCCCATTTCAGGCAAAAGGCACGTACGTGAACGCTCTCGCATTAAGGTAAAAAGGATCAAAAATATATTTTATATGCGCGCACACATACGCACATACGCACACATACCACATGCGGCTAGTGAAAACATCATAAATAGTAATATTGTATAAATAACGGGAAAACAATGCGAGCTTAAAAAAATACACAGCGCTCAACACTTTTAAAAAATTAAAATACGTACGCATATTTACATACAAATGTTAGCATGTATGTGTGTGTGTGTATAATAATAAAAGTGCAAATAAAAAGTAAATAAATATTACGAAAAAGTTATACTCTAACAAAGGAAAAAAAGTACAAAAAAAAAAATAACGAAATAATAATAAGCGAGCGTAAAAAGTTTGGCTGCAATCCGCGTAACAAACAGACATGCCCACGCCCACCACACAAAACCCCAACGCCACAATAATCCAATTGTGGCGACCAACAACAACAACACGTCCACAACAAAAGGCGCCAATGCTGTTCGTGTACGCTGCCATGTTGTTGTTGCTGGTGCATTGTGTGCCACCAATATCCTGCGATTACGAGAATACATGGAATTTTTACTACGAACAGCCGTGCTGCAGCAACGAGGTCACGAATTATGCGAAACATAAGCGAGGTAAAGAAGTTAAAAAAAAAAAATACGCATTTAAATGTTTGTTTGGGGTTTTAGTACGGGGGAGATACGTATGGGTATTGTTTTTGTTTTTTTTTCGTTTTTAGATACACACGCATTTATGTACATACACAGTTTTGTATATTTTAGCTACCAGTCGAAATCATATTTTTATAATATTGCATTTTAAAAAAGAATTTAACGAGCAGTTGTGTTTTATAATTTATTTGACGAGTAGAGTAAAGAGAGCAAAAACAGGAGGAGTGCAGTTTTAATTATAAAAAGGTACATAAACAAAAAAGATGTTGCTTACCAGGGTGCCGGCGCAAAGAGTTATCTTCCAAATAAAAAACCTCAATGCACGGTTGGTTAATTGAAAATTATGGCGAACTCTTTTATTTGGGAGCAAAAATAAAAATATGTAGTTAAAAAACCGAAGTGTTACTTTGGTAAACGCTCTTAACTCTTGCCGTCTATTTAACAAAAAAAAACGAATGCACTTCGAGTTGTTTTAATTTCTTTAAAATTCAATTGAAGCAAAGTGTACACGGACAAAGTATTTTTGCAAAGCAATTTCAAAAAATATTGTATTTAATAGTTCTGCCGAAATAATAAAAAAAATTTTTGGTGCGTTAGGTTGGCAGGAACTGAGATCTGTCGGCTAAGTACTAGTTCGGATTATTTGAGGTAATTGAAATTTGGAACAAGAAAAAAATGCTTTAGGGTTTGATTTGTAAATGTCGAAGATATGATAAGAATGTACGTTCGACGAAAAAATAATTTGTTTCGTAGTTTTCTTGTAAAAGTACTTTTGACTCAGGGATGTGCGGCGAACTTTTTTGCTGGTACAGTATGTGTATATGTATGTATTTAAGCTTTAAGATTCCTCTGCAATGGAAAGACAAGTTGAAGAAAGACGTGGCTTAACTTGGCAATTCCAACAGGCCTCGCTGACAAGTACTCTTTCTTTTCCATCAGCAATACAACTTCCATATAGATTCAGTCGAATATTAATTCCAGCCATTTAGAAACACCAAGTCAAACCAAACTTTTTTGTACGTGTTCGTTCCAAAGCAGAGGATATCGAGCCCTTTGCGCAAAATTATCTCATGTTACATTTTTTACGAAATTCACTTTTCGATGCAAATTTGTTCGACACTCCACAACGCATCACTTAGTAAAATATTGGGGATAAATCCCCAAAATTTGCTGTTCATTTTATCGTATATTACAATGCAAAAATTAAAAAAAATTTCAAAAGCATAAAAAACCCTCTCCTGTAAAATTTGGTATGGGGTCGATATATTCTCATGAACAGCCACCACCGACTGACACCGCATCGAATGTTTTGCATTGCCTTGGCATATTTCAAAACAACGGGCCACTCCGTTCAAAGTGATTAGGCGGTTGAGAAGTGGTATAACCTTACCTCTTCTAAATCTTTATCTCTTTTTGTATTATTGCTTCAAAACTTTCTTTGAATGAGAGATTTTTGAATAGTTTTGGAAAGTAATTATATCCACACGTATGTATTTGCTTGATTCTGCATTGTTTCTTTTTACGTTTCTCTATGCATTTATTCAACATGAGTACACAACAAAGATTATCCTTTAACGCTTATTTATTAATTTAATTGGAATTTTATGCACACGCTTAAGCTGTCGATATAAATCGGCAGGAAATTAATTCCTCTCTTTTTCATTAATTTTAAATGTATATACATACATACATATAACTGTCATGACATCGTCACTTCTGCCATCCATCTCGCACTCATGGAAGAGCAATCAAAAGGCTGGACAGCATTAACGTGCTCTTTCGCATACATTCATTGATAGATTCATTGTAGTATTTCGACCTCTGGGTCAGTGCAGGAACAAGGCTGCTTTATTGAAACTAACCTGACAACCTATATACATTGCTGCGTTTGTATGTATGTACATTAGAGTGGTCCAAAAAATAAAAACGAGATAGGGTTTGGGGCACCTTCCAAAATTTTTCGTCCTGCCGAAAGAGGTGCTGGTACCAAACTTTACGCTACTAAGTATAAATTTAGAGGATGCTCAGTATGCTCATATTTTACTCTAGAAGTACTGTGTACAAATGTTAATCAAACAATTAGTTAAGCAGCCTAAGAACATTTCAAATTTAAATTGTCTAAAAAATATAACAAGCTTCAGTTGTCATGGCAACACTAGCTTTTTATAAAAATCACCAATATTTTTTTTTCCAATTTCACAGCGATCCATTTCAAGGTCATTGAGCACCCTATATTCGTTACAGTAGAAAATTTAAAGTTGGTATAGAAATTAAAAATATCAAAAGGAAAATAACTATAAGGGTGCCCGTTCTATAGGATGACGATTTTTTTCCCCCATACAAAAGTTGGACCACTCTAATGTACATTGTACATGCATACATACCTACATACACATTCATTGCTGATTCTTTAGCAGAGATCTGTTTATTTCTCTTCATCGCATTTCATTTCATTAGCATGTAATCACAGTACATTAAGGGCGATTTTAATTATACATTGGGGTTTAATTTCACCATTATCAAATGCATAATTACATATATTTATACACACATGCTTGCATACTATGCTGTGTACATTTAGCAGTCGCATGCAAACAGTTGCCACTATTTATACGCGTTATATGGCCGCCCGTATTTGTTTGCAATTTACACTATTCAAATTTCATCTTTTGCGGGTGTGTGTGTGTGTGTGTTAAACAATTAAACTACAGGTACATATACCTATAGATAGAGTGCAGCTGCGCATCCTTGTCACATTATGTACATATCAGCAGCTGCGCATGCGTCTCATTGTCTTGCCGATATTAACCGTTTTAATGATTTAAATTGAAAATTAAACCCTAAATGGCCATAATGAATGGCGGAAAATCGTTTTAACATTCGCAACCATTGAACTTGTGCGTGAAACGATGAAGTAATTATATTAATTAATCGCAGTCAATTCGGAATTGATTGCAGGTGTTGTGTACGGCATCGAAATTCATTGTGAACTTATAAAAAATTATATTAGCAACGAGTACGTTAAAATTATGTGTATTTCCATAGCGGATTAATGGCAATTTATAAAATATAAAATTTAAAATAAAATTATTTCATACGCGTGTGCTATCATTAAATTAAAAATAAACTCAAGCAGTTGGCAATGCTGTGCTTAGAGTGTTTTTAACCGACTTCCAAAAAAGGAGTAGGTTATCAGTTCGTCAGAATATTTTTTTTTTTATGTATGCTACCGCATAACTTTGGGCCACGTCAACCGATTTCGATAATTCTTTTTGCATCATGTAGGTAGTGTCTCAGAGGTGGGCCCGTACTAATCTGGTTTAGATCCAATCATTGGATCATGAAATATATATATATATATATATATAGATATATTTTTTTTTTTAAGTAGTTTTTTTTTTTGCTAAAAATGACTTGTTTAGTAAACAGTTGCGGACATGCATGCCAGCATAGACTAATGGAAATAAAGGCATTGCACCTATAAAATATGGAGTAGATCACGAGGTGATAGGAACATTTTTTTTAATCCTGTTTACAAAAAAATGCGATAGTTTGATATATTTGTACTTACATTTGATTGAAGTATGTGTTGTGGGGCGTTCAGAATAAAAATCAAATTTTATGTGCCGGCCATTTATTAACATAGATACATATATCACTCCAAAAAAAGCATCACTTAATCTTTCCAGCGCCAATCAATGGGTACCCTTACTCGGTAAAGTTATGTCGATGCTAACATAAAAAGGCTTAAAAATGTTTCCCCTATTTGCTTCTTCATGAGAAATCGTAAAATATTTTCCAATACGACATACAAATACATATTTATTGCTACTAAGAGGAAAAGTATGTCTAAATTATTTACGATCCAATAAAAATTGTTTTCGAGAATAATAAAATTACCAAGTTAAAGTTTATTAATCCCATTGTTTGATAAAATCCCACACATGCGTACATCTATAGTCATGTGAAAAACAATAGGAGCACGACATTTTTACCAGTTTTGACTATCTTCCTTAAGTTAGTTTAAATGTTAGAATTTTTTTACAAAAACTTAACCCATTATTTAACAGAAATCATATGAGCAGTTTATTTTGAAAGTGACTAAGTTACCTTATGCCCCTTTTGCTTAAACTACCGTTCACTTGTAACCAAGTGCACTACACCATAAACGAATGGAAAAACCTTTTACATTTGGTTGATGAAATTAAACGAATAATCGACTTGCTCAGATACTAGTAAGCGGACATTTAAGCACAAGAGATGTGAAGTTACATACGCACATTTCAAAACTTTGCAGAAAACTCAAAAAAAAATCAACAAAATTTTACAATAGCAAATTTTGTATTAAGAATTTTTAGAAAAATTATAGTATGCAATTTTATAGCCCACTAAATTCTACTACAATAAAGTGTAAGTTTCTAGTGGCTAAGAATTCGCATTGATTTTCGATTCTTTATTTTTTTTGCTGAAGGTGTCACGCATTTTCTTCCATGCAAAGTATGTTGGAAATGTTTTTTTTTTTTGTATGGAAGAAAATAATACCATTAGCAAAAAAATTATCAAAAATTGACACAAATTCTTAGTTACTTGCACTTTATTAAGCTAGAATTTAATGAGCTATAAAACTGAATACTCAGAATTTTTCTAGAGTCTTAATCAAAAGTTTATTTTTGTTGTTAAAATTTTTTAAATTTTTTTATAACGTTTTAACATTAGACTTATATGGTTTTTTTAGATAATTATCCGCATTTTTATAAAATAATAATACATCTTAACCAAACAAAAGAAAAATTGCCAAAACTGGCCAAAATTTCGTATACCAATTATTTTTCACATAACTGTATGTATATTCTTTCATTTATTTATGCTCATTCCCTCCACATGCTGATGATTTTACTCCAGCAGGCTGTTCGTTAATGAGCTGAACGCGCCCTTCCGCATACCTTGCCTCCGCCGGGCAAAGAACCGGTTACAGTTATTGACACGCAATTCATATGTACATACATACATATTCTACCTGAATAGCCATACGTTTGTGTGAATATATTTTGGTTTTTGGCGTTAACTACCGGCCGGCCAGCCCAATCAAGTCACCTCAATTCAACCACAATATTGAGTCATTAAACATTTCAATGAGCCAACCACAAAATACTTTATAGACACCGCGGATGATAAAAACACAAAGAGAAGGTGAAAAACGCGGCAGCTAGCAACAGAAATGGCTATTAATCAAAATTTGACATGGCGCTGCTGAGCTTTAAAGAAATTAATAAAAATAAAATGTAAATTTTGTTTATACATACTTGGCAATAACCAAGCGCGATTTATGTTGCATCAGCAGCAGCGAAAATTGAAATGAAGGCCGGGCGGAGTTTATAAAAACGTTAACTCAAAAAAAAAAAAGTAGCAGTGGAGCAAAAGTTTGGTGCTAAGAGCGCATTCCACCGCGCTCCTTGAACTTGCGAGAAGCAACCAAATTTTAATATTCAAACTCAATTTCCCATTCGGCTTTGAAAAGTTATAGATATTTGTGCTAGCGCTCTAAATCTTAAGCCCAAATAAAATCTGTATGCGCGTTTTTTTTTTTTTTTTTTTAAGGAGTTATAAAAGCACAATTTTCCCAAATTTTCTTCAGCATTTCTTGGTTCTTGGTTCTTATAATATGTAGACTACAATTTTTAAGTAGTCGAAACTTGCAACGCGGCCTTTGAAATTCAACCGTCAGCCAACATTCCTTTGCACACTCAGCCTTTGCTGCTCTCCCCACAAATCGTGACTTTGTACTCACCTAAAATTTATTTTTCCTCGTATGCAGAGTTTATGTTGCACTTGTGCTAAAATTGCCTGTGCGGTTGTATATTTTGCAGTGCGAATGGTGCCTTGAATAATTTATGAATTCGCAGTCTGCAGCAGTTTTCAGTTTTTAAGTTTCCATTTGCCAGCGCATATATTATTTTTATTCGATGAATACAGCAGCAGACAGCAGCAACCCTGCGCTGTGGACAGCTTTTGGTGAGCAGCAGTGAGTTTTCTGGTGCTGTGCTCGTTGCTATGTTGGAATGTGGCAGATACTATGCATGTAAACATTCCTTGAAGATGCATGCCACACAAAGTAAGACAAATGCAATAAATAACCACCATATAACAGTGTTTCATAAATGAGAAATAGTCTGCTAAAAAGTGTGTGCAAGTCGGATATGATAAAAAAATTAATAAATAAATGTAGCGCCTACATCCTCAGATTAAAGACGGAAAATGTGTTTCCCCCCCTAAGACCGAAGAGCATGATAGTGGCTCACTCTTCAACAACTCACTCTTCTACGGTGTTTTCCTTTTTACTTCACTGTTTAAGCCAGTTCAGTGAGAGAGCAACCCGGACATATAAAATGACATTCTTATGTGGAAAAATATTCTCCGCTGAATGCAAGTATCGTTCTGTGAGAAAGGTCAGACAAGCATCTTTTCTTCTAGCTTCGTAGTAACTATTCCCTGAAAGTCTAAGATCTAAACATAGCATCCATAAAGAGTCCAAAAGGCATAGGCCTTCCTCAGAGCCTTATTCTGGTACACTCCTAGGTGTTAAAATGCTCTCTTAATAGGTCTCTGTATGTTTCTTGAGAAAGTTCTTAGAATTTGGTAATTTTTCATAACGAATACACTATGCGTATAGCTACTTCCATATTCCTTTTGCCATACGAAGCGTGCCAAAGTGTACAAAGGATTTGTGTTGCGGCCAACGAAACGAGAGTGCGATGCAATGTTGCACTCTGCGGTACCACACATATGTATGTAGAGTCTTATGCCACATGCAACATGCATGCAATCTTGTTGTTGTTGACGTTGATGCCACTGCCGCTTTTTGTGACTGTTTGAGGCTGACTCACACAGCGTGGCTGTATATTTGGTACGACCATGTAGGATGTTATGTTGTTGTTGTTGTTGTTGTCATGTATGTAGTGTCTTAAGTTTTCGCATAGTTGACTGTACGGCACTACCGCTAGTTCATGTCCAGTTTGCATGTTTTACGACTTCACGTTCCAGGATGCTTTGCGGCGCGTGAAAGGTTAGAGCGGCAGAAGATTTCGAATCGCATGCATGATAAGATTGTTGCATTTGTAGTGGTAGTGGTGGTGGTGGTGGTGGTGGTGGTGGTGGTGGTGGTGGTGGTAGTGGTGTCAGTTGAAACACTTTTGCTCCAGAGACAATCTTCCTGAAATGTTATGTCAGCCATATAAAAATGCTGTTACTCAAGCTTTCGTTTTATTCACTCCTTTCGCCCATCAAACATTTTAGTTTTCTCCTTTTTTACATCTTTTTATTGAAGTGCTCTACACTACTTCGTAGATAGATATGCATGAAATTTTTGGTATCATCCGAAACATGAAATTCTACAATGAATACAATAACAGTTGCACATCAACATGCCTGCTGCATAAAATATATACAACACAAACACCAATAAGAACAGTTGACAAGACAACAACAACAACAACAACACATACATACCTAAGTTGGTGGTAAACTTTGTCTTTTATGCATCTTAGAAGAAAACAAAAAAAAAAAACTCCACAAACAATAATAGGAGTATAACATTAAAAGTATTGCCGCTGCTGCTGCAATATCCTGTTGAAGTACTCGCCGTGAACGTGATGCGATTAGAAAAGCGCTTAAGTTGTTAGCGCGCCATTTGCCCGAGGCAACAAACACGTCCACCTGACCTGAGTACACTATTGCGCACATGCCTCAGATAGATACATAAATATGTATGTTTATACGTATAGACCGCCCTACCGTTCTGTGTTTACGAGAACGTATTTATCTAAACATAGGTATATATGTACATGTTTACTAATGTACGCCTGTGATGCGTCAAGCTTCCACCTATCGTAGTCTCGTAGCTGATGAACATTGCGCCCAGACAGGCGAATTGCTTTGGCCTTCATAACATCAATTTTCTATGAGCTGAACGTTTAGTACTTCGGTCAGTTAGGCAAGTGTTGCATGTGAATCAGCGAAGCGAATTTACAATATGTACATACATACATACAACAGTCATGTTAACCACCAAGTCCCGTTAGAGCTTTGAGGAGCATTTAAGTAGTAGCCGATTGTAATTGTCTGACATGACTTTTCGTGATGTTGGAATAAATGAGACAATGAATGGCAGTGCCGTTGAACTCAACGGGATGAAACTATTTCGTTGTGGGTAGTTGTATTAGTTTGAGGAGCTGACTCCATCAGTGAGTTCACGCACACCACTGCTTTGGCCTTTCATCTTTGCTTGTCGAGTTTAAGAATTTTTCCAACAGAAGCACCATCCTCTTGACGACAAGGTCACGGCATGGCAAGGGAGCTGTGGTATTCGTTAAGCATTTAAAATTATATCCATACTTCGACAAGTTCCTAGAGAAAATACACGGTTACCGGATTTTTATATTCATTCGTCGACGGCGGATTCTTGTTGACTGTAGATAATTTTTGGTTCTCAACTCACTTTTTTGGAGCAAAAAGCTCGGAAGGAACTTTTTTTTTTCAAAGGCAGTTTAAGAGTATTTATCCTCAATGCACTATGGACATCCACAACCAGACTTTCATTACAGTGTGGCTTTTTCTGCTAGAACTTTCGGACTGTATTCCTGTCTGCTATTACATACTACATATTTTCCTATACCATCACATCTATTTTTAAAACCAGACTATATCTTTGTTCTAACCTGCGTCATAAGGTGCTCCAGGAGGGCATTTATGCTAGATCTAGTATTTACAAGACCTCGTAGTATTAAAGCGCCCATTTCGCAGCAAAAGGGCATTGTATGATCGATGGTAATTGATGCATAACCTCTTTACAATTTTGTTTAGAAACGCCGCGTTTTTTTTCTTCTAGCCAAATTTGAAAAAAATCCTTTCAAAATATGTATATCACTTTCTTACCCTATGGTTAGAGTCTACACTATGGAGAAATCGCACTTCTTCTATAGTATAGTCTCAGCTTCAGTTAATCTTGTCATACATACGTATATTTATTATGAGCGATTATGTCGGGGAATGCAAACAGAAGATCTTCACAGAGAGGTGTATTATCCCCGTTGGCGTGAGCACTTGTGATCAACACAATCTTACTCAAGATATGTAGGTTTCCAATATTAACAGCTTATGCTCATTTATTACTTTAGGTTCGGCAATGCAGGAATAAGACTGGTGAACACTCCGTTAATAGGAGAACAATAGGGTGCCAGAACACAGCATATATGCTGTCCAAAACCAAACTAAACTCGGTAGACTGCCAAGCATTTACCCCTTCTAGAGTAATCTATGAATAGAACTAACCATAACAATGGCATGGAAGAAGAAATCCCTGCACTTACAATGGAAAAATTCCCAACTATATCNTGGCAGTCAAAAGTTTTCCACTTCTGCGCACGGAACCATCCTCCAACTATATACATACATGTAAAGTAATACCTTCAAGGCTATTTGGCGAGTTGCTGATTGGGTTGCTTACGAGTCATTGTTTCACACAATACCAGCAAAAGTTTACTCATTTTCGCCTTATATTTCCATCTTTTTGCTTTTGCTTTTCCGGGAATTACGTAGATATACTTTTTTCGTTGAAATCCTTTTAAGAAAACCAGCTGAGCCGTTTTCCACTTAATTTTTATCAACTATCTGAAAATGAATATAACTCAGTTCACTCCACTCCTCTGACTTCCTCATTCTGTTAATGTGCCATAGGTATTCACACACATCCATACATACACTGCAGCGCACAAATTCTTGGAACACTTACAATTACACTAACTTCAAACACCAAAACAAACAATGCCAAATATAAATATAATTAAGTACCATTTGAGTACCACAAAACAAAAACAAAGTATGCATTCGAAGGCTGTACCATTTCACAGTATGCTGAGCGTATGCTCAACAAGGCCTTATCTCTGCCAAATGATCGTTTTCTTCTACTGATTCTCAAAATGAGCAACGAATCATATCATCAGCGCTCGAGAAATGTGCATCAATTGCAGGCAATAAATAACTGAAAAGTCAATATATTCGTACCCAACAAACACCAAAAAAATATTTATTCTACCTTACAGAGATTCATAGTTATCAAGTTGATATCCAACATCATTATCCAGCTCTTCTCTCACCGACGCGCAGATACGTAAAAAGTGATAGAGAAACGAATTTATAATTACCAAGTGAAATACTAAAGCTATATACATACGTAAAGAGGAAAACTATCAACAGAAAGTAAATAATCTTCAAAATATCTTCAAGTAATTTTCAAATAGTCTTCAAAGAAAACAAAACTAGACCAAGCATTTTCTCAACTTGAGAACCAGTACTATTTTCGATGTAATGTGGAACGATTTTCCGTCATCCCTTGTCAAATTTGGTTTGGAGACAAACCGGTTTCGGCGTTGTGCCATCTTCAGTGTCATTTTTCGTTCTGAATATTTTCTGTTTGTCTCTCACTATTTATAGCCGTGTTAAATCGTCGTTGTTTCATAGTTAGGTACGCCTTAGTTAGGTACTATTTTCATTCAAACAAAAATTCCCTTTTTGTTGAGAACGCTATGATCCTCCACTTGAGGTACGGTTGAGAAACAACGTTGCAGATTTGAGAAATACATCGCGTTGAACTCAAACATAAATGTTTGTTGGGTATGTGAGCCAGCCAAAAGAGTGATGGGTAAAATCAACAGCACCATTTTATTTCAGAGCAAACTAATGGCAGTGCAGAGAGTAAAGTGCAGTGAGTCACCCAGATGGGAAGGCAGTAATGAGGCCAATACTTTTTGGTTTCGCCATGCGTATTTCTTATTCATTTATTCGATGCCAGATGCTATCGTGGATAAGCTAGGGATGTCGGAAAAACATCGATGCATCGAAGATATCAATGTTTTGCTTCGATGCATCGAAATTTTTCCACTCGATGTATAAATAGTCCGTCTATCGATGCATCGATGTTTTTTCAAAACTGGCATCTTTAGTACAATGAACCGTCATTTCAGTTTTTTTAATTGTACATAAAAGAGAAGTGATTTTGACTAAGAAATTGAAAATGCTCCTTATAGCTTGGTCCTAACTTTGTACAATTTGGCTAAAAACATTATCTGAAAAATCCTATGCAAATGGATGCATCGATGTGTGCCCTTCGATACATCGAAAAATGTCGATGTACATTTCGATGCATCGAATCAAAGAAAAACATCGATGTATTTTTGTCATTGACATCCCTAGGATAAGAATCTCCCATGCGTGTACCTGCAGTTAATCGCTTCTTTATTCGCCATGCATTTATTTTTAGAAATGCCTACCGGTTGCCTGTCAGCGTGTAATTCTAAATGGCCTGTGCCTTCAAACTAAATAAAATTTTTTGATAAGGGACTGATTTAGGACTGTATTTCCTTCTTTCTTATACATACATATATATTTTTTCATTGTTCGCATAATCACAAAAACTATTGCTCCACTACTTTGCTTCTTATACGAGTACTACAAACATTTGTATGTATTCTCCGTTTTCATTTTTACCCTCTGAGACTATTATGGTTATTTTTTTTGCTGTATGTATTCTCTTTAAAGATGTCACAGTGCCGACTGACAACATCATTAACGAGCAAAAATGAACAGCAACATGTTTCTCATCAAAGATTAAGTTATTAAGATAATTTTAAAACTGTCGAAAAATGTGTAAAGTAAAAGAAACAAAGCCGGTATTCGATACAAGCGCATACCTAAATAAATAAATGTGCAATGTACCTAAGTAAATACATTGACTCAAACAATTGACCAAGTGTTCATTTTTTTAATTATTTGTGCACTTGTAAAAAAAAAACGCAAAAGCAAAAAAAAGCGCAAAAGCAAAAAAAAAAAACTCAAAAATCCACGCGCTTTTTTCAGTAGGTACGGTATTTATATAGAAAAATAATAAAAATTATTTGGCTCGAAAAAATTATGAATATTTAAAAAAATCAACACGTAGCCATTTGTTTGAGTCACTGTATGACATATGTGACACAAATCTAAAAACTCAAAATATTTTTCGAGCTCAAACCGGCTTCTCCTCGCCACAGCAGGTAAGCCAGCCTATTCAACTTGGTAGGCTTGTTTTCCGCATTGTTTTCTCTGCACTTTTTTTCCATGCAGTGCTCATGTGTAATGACATTTGAGATTTCATTTTGTTCGCTGTTGATGCTTTTTTGTAGTTTTGCCTTAGCATTATTTAGCAGCAGGTGTTAAGGTCTTAACGATGCCATTTAGCTAACGAACTAATAACTTCATTAGCGCGTCTGTTACAGTGTTGCTTTAATAAATTCAACATATGCTACCCCGAATGTGAGTTATTTTTAGAGGTGGATATTCAAACAGTTAGCCTATTCTAAGGTCATATACTACTTGTGAAGGTATCCGGATGTATGTATAAGAAGATATACCTCGTTCAAAGAGTTATACATGCAATATGTTTTCCCCTTACTTTCTCTCCACTAAATAAGGGTAAAATTTTTGTTTTACAATTTAACACAACTAAACCATGTTTCCTATCGAACCATTGAATATTAAGAGAATTTAATGTTTTGACCTGGGGGTTATTGAAATCTTAAGGTAAGCGGTCCTACACAAATCCTAAAGAGTGACCCAAATTACACATCCACAGGCTAGCTAACTTCAAGGGACTGCACGATTTGTCGAAAAATTTATATACAATGTCTCAAAAAATTACCAAGTGTTTTTTTTTTAATATTCGTCATAATTGTCCAGGTAAATTTTTTTGTTATTTTTATATAAACGTATCATATACGCTTTAACCAAAACCATGTAAATCACAATTCATAATTTATGCAAAATTTAGAAAAATTCAACAAATTTTCATCAAAAATTTGAACTCTTTATTCTGAACATTTAGAAAATTTTTGGGTATGCAGTGTTATAGGCCATACAATTTTAGTCTAATGATTTGACTTTTGATATATTTTTGGAGCCTACTTTTTAGGATATTTTTAATATAACAAGCGCAATTTACAAAAACTTGCGTTAATATTTTAAAATTTTGTGGCTGACGGTCTCCCGCGTTTTTTTTCATAAGAAGTTCTCACTTATATGAAAAAGTGCAAAAATCCGTGACAAAAAAAAAATTCTCAAAAATCAACAAAACCTTTCTGTCGTTTGAGAGGTGGCCTTCATTAGACTAAAATTGTAATTAAACGAAAACTGCATACCCAAACATTTACTAAAAATTCAGAATAAAAAATTGAAACTTTGTTGAATATTCCTAAATTTTGTTTAATGTTTGAAACCGTGATGTACACGGTTTTGGTTAAAGCTTAGACGATATTTTTATATACAAATAACAAAACGAAATTAGCTCCAAAAACATTATGAATATTAGAAGAAAATCAACACTTGGTCATTTGTTTGAGTCACTGTATGTTCGAATCTCCCTGCGACAAGATGCAGTTTAAATAAACAAAAAAAAGAACTCGGTGTTTTACACTGAATAAATAAATCTCTAAATCTAAATAGATAAATCGTACAGCCACTGTACCGCACAAAAATGCGCTTTTGGCATTTTACGATATTTCCAGTAATAAAAAAACTTCAATATAGTTGATCAAGACACCCACCATAACCATTAAAGAATCATTCGACTTCCCCGGCATACCTGCCTATGGCGCAGAAGATCTCTTGTTTTAAAGACAGCGTCTAGCTTTGAAAACTATATACATACAATCCTTTCACAGTACAAGAAAATCGTTGTTCAAGAAAAAAATCCGCTATTTTACAGTGTCGAGCTTCACATTTGAGCTGGAATTCTAATGGCGATTGCAAGATCTACTCCTTAATAACATTTGTGCTTATTCCAAGCAGTGTGATACAGTTATGAAACTGAAATAAATATACCAAAGTTCACAATTGGGAAGAAATAGTTGAACTTTTAATAAAAAAAAAAAATCAGTGAAGTCTATGCTCTGAGATGTAAGCCATAAAAAAATTTAATAAATATAACAGCAAATAAAGTTATCCTTGAAACTTCTTCTACAATGCTCACTAATCTACAATTAATGGCTAGGCGCATATACATGTTTTCTATATGATGGGACAATCAAATTACGTATGCTTTTTAAGTACGATTCGTGCTCTAAGTTTCCCCATTCACAAAGTGGCAGATAACACATTTTTACATAAAACGCATAGTTTTATCTTCCTCTTGCTACACTAAGAAAAGAGTATGGTTAGGTCAACTAAATATCTTTCCCCCACCACATTATTTGGTTAAAGTTATCAAACGTATGCATTTAGTTAATGTACCTAAACTATTTTTTTCAGTGTAGGTGTTAATTGAAGCAAACGAATTTAGTGAGAATTTTACCGAATATGAATAGGGAGATAAAAAGCAACTCACGTCCAACAAAAAAAATTTAAGTCGTATGCAAATATAAGAAAATTCTAGACATGTTGATTCACTAAAGGACAAAAAGTAAGAAAGGTACAAATAGCTAAAGGACCCAGGGGAACATGAGAAATCAAAAGAGAGGAAAATAATAGCTGGACCTGCGTGCATAACAAAAATTTATAAAATGTCAATAATGCAAATGTCAACAATTAAAACCCACTGACACGTTTTCATTTCGTGAACGGCACCTACTCGGCAACCCCACTACCCTGCAAACGTTAGCTGCCGCCCATCGCTTTCAAGTGACTTGTCGAATTCCTTTGAAAACGAAACAAAATCACAATCACTGACCGAAAAGGTGGATTTGGACACATCGCACGCACCAGTTTTATTGGATGTTTTCGCATGAAAATGCGTTGCAAATTGTTGAGGATGGAGGATGTCATGTGGCAGGTTGTCGGTAAAATGGGCCACATTTTATGCTTGTGCTTATGTGTGAATGTACCTACTTTGGTTGATGAAGGCACACTGATAGCTACATACATATATATTGGCTGCCCAACAACGTGATTGTATGCTCAATGAAGCGGTCACAGACAACTGGCCAACAGATGGGAAGCTGCCGCGCTGGACTATGAGGTATGAGGCCAGCAATGACAGGCAACAACGAGGAAAAAAACACAAAAAAAAACACAAAAAACAAAACTAGTAAGCTTGCTCTGACATTTAGTCAACGTAAACGAATGTTATACGTACGACTGACTATGTAATGCCAAATGTATTGACCATGTCATGTCAACGCCGGATATTGATGGGTTGCCGATAATGTGTAACGGGGTAGCCACAACACGCTCACGCACACACATACATACATAGTCACACAGATGCGCACATAAAAACGGTAGATACTACAGCATTACTTGAGTACTAAAATCGGAAGTAAAGCTCGGAATGGCTATGGAAGAAAGCCAGTTGGTTGGTGTCCCATTTTGTGCCGCAACACGTACCATTGGTGGCGATGGCCCGTGCTCAACAAGGATGCGACAGCAACGACACACACGGGCGCCACAAGCGCAAGCACGGTAGGACACACGTACACAGCCATCGCCATATTTATTTATTTATATGTATTTGTGTGTCATGTCAGCGTTCACACAGAATGTGTGTCACTATGCTGATGGCTTACGAATATGGTGTAAATAACGCCTTTTATTGACTCATTCACACATGCAGAGTTGCACTTGCACACCCCTTCTGTACCACTACGACACCACCCTGCTTACTTATACGTTGCAGTCATCCACCGACTGTCGTTTCACATTTCGCTAGGTGCTAAAAGTAATAATAGCGCTGTTGGTTGTGGCGTTTCGCATTTGTTGTTGCCTTTGCTTTTGCTTTTGCTTTTGCTTTGCCCAACCATGTGTCGGCAGATCTGGTCGCAGCCGTTATTCGTAGTCATACATGTTCTTCTTAATGAGTGGTTTCGGGACGGATGAGTGCTGAGGTGGCGACTGGCCAGCCAGTCATCCATGGCCGTTTGTTACGCCCATTCCATGTTGTTCTCAAGATTGCCAAGGCAAGCTCAAGTTATCCATTTGGGGGGCGGGGGTCGTACTAACACAAGTAGATACCTACATACATACATACTTATTTACTTGTATAAATGTGAAGACAACTCTTCTTAGCACCATTTTATTATCCACTAACAATAAGTATTGATTGTTAACTACTAAAGATGGTTTACACGTCTCCGAAGTCCATATTAATTTGTGTCTTTTATGTCTTCTCTTTTCTTGCAGGTGAGTTCGTAAAACTTTAGTGCAATGATGTAAAGGACGATGTCGAACATGGAAGTGGGTTTAAAATTTATATTTACGGAAGTATGTATGTACATAACTAGTCGAGCTGATGGGTACTACTTAAATTTTTACTAGACATAAAGTGTAACGAATTACCACTTGGTAACGATGTTTGACAGTAAGGTTTTAATGATCATAAAAATTAGAATTTTTGTCAAAATTCACCATACAAGATTTGCTGAAATATTCTTTCCAATAAGTTGATAAATTCTATAAGGTTAGGATCGGTTCTCGGTGTATAAGTTCGCATCCTTGGATGGTATTACATTTGTCAGCATCCAACCCGCTGTTTATTTCATAGCGGCTACCTTTGCTTGGAAAACACTGGAGTGGTTTGGGAGCCTAAACTTTAGGCTGATAAAGACGCTTCCATCTAGTGTTCCATCCAACTTTGGTGCATTCGAGAATAAATTCACTGATTCTACAGATTGTACACCGTACGATCTTCCCCTTAAAGAAGGGGATGGGTCCAATAGCACCCAGCATTAATATGTATTGGACGGTTTAGGCCCGGGCGAACTCAAGGTGTTTGATAATTCAGGAGCTCTGGTAGAAATTTAGAAAATCCAATGTCACATTGCAACATACACATCTAGGCGAATTCATACAAGGTGGGGTCACCCGAGAGGCTGATTTCAAAGCAAATTTTGCTGATTATCAAAATGATGTGTTTGTTGTACGACTGTTGTGTTCTGATTGTCTTAGGACCAATTTCAAATAAATATTTAAATGGCACTTAAGTTTGGTTTTGGCCTGTTATTTAAGTGTCATTTAAATTTCGTTGGGTTACAGATCAATTTTATTTAAGTGTGTCAAACAAGTGGCAACACTGTTGCTTGCTTTTGGAAATTGTTGTTGCATTTGTTTATTTGTTTAAATTTTGTACTGAACAGCTGATTGTTCTTCGGCAAGATTGATAAAACAAACTATCTATCAATCTTGGTTGTTTAGTACAAACACAGGGTTGCATATTAAATAGCCAATATTGGCCATTTAAGTGCAGATTACATATATGATCTGAAAATTAATTTTCGAAGTCGAAATCTAAAATTGGGCCTTGATGCGCATAACCTGTTGTGTAGTTTTTGGTTTGTGTGTATGCACACTGGCGTATAACTTACCAAGTTTTTTTTAATGAGGTAGAATTTTGTGAATTAATACAACAATCCATTTTTTTAATATATTTCATACTAAAACAAAACCTATACAGATAAAGGTCTTTAATTTTGTACAAAATTAAAAAAAAAAAATCATAAAATTTTTATAAAAATTTCAAACTTTTCAATAAATTTGTTTATGCAAATTTCGAGTATGCAATTTCATAGCGCAATCGCTCAACCCAATAACTCAAAAGTGATAAATTTGCACAGCTAAAAGGAAGTCCTTTCAATTGCATACATTCTAACGTTCCTAGATAGTAATTTGGTTGAGTTCTTTTAATTACTACTCCACTGTGTTAGAAAAATAAATAACCACCTGTATTTTCAAAATTTCGACATTTCTCCTATACCCTGAATCCCGCAAATCAAGGAATACAAATCTAGGGACTAGCCTCACAGTAGATTTTCAAACAAAATTGATGACCAATCTTCGACTCTAATTTGGCTGTACTAAAATGCCACTTTAGCTTCAAAATCTAAAATATTATATTTCTATGCGATTGAAAAAGATTTGTCGCTTATTTTACCTAACAAAAAGGATACACTTTGAGCTCGTAGCCTCACAAGGACCGGAAAAGATTAAAATTATTCTGAAGTATCCTTCCGTATTCGCTTTGCTATCGAAACACTCTTGCAATACCTCAAGTCCATGCGCTTCACATTTGAATTCCTTTGTAGTGACAATTTCATGCATCAGCTCGTCTTCAACAGAACCATCGCTGCGCGCCTTTGCGCCTTTGCCTTCACCTTCAGCCGCACCTAATAGATTGCATAAATTTCGCGGTGTTAAACGATTTCGTAATAAATTATGAGGGCATTGCCCAAAAGTGCTTGCCAAGTGGTTCCTGCCAGCAAAACTTGCTATTAGTTTAAACAAAAAGGGGGGACGCTCGCAGTTGGAAGAGTGTCTACGGCTGCTGCAGCTCGGAACGCTTAAGCCGCTCAAAAGGTTTACGAATTAATGCAACTATGCAGGTAAAGTATCAGCGCGAAACTTTTCGCCACCTGTCGTCTACAGCCACACCCACACGTACATAATACATACATACATATGTACATGCAAGCGTCTGGCAGTATGCAACCCGTTTTACGCGCTTACGAATTATACTTACTCGCTTACTTTGAAATTTCACAATTTTGTGCAACACTTTTGCAATTTTTAAACTTTTGCTCTTTCGCCACTTTCTGCTACAATCTTGCGTTGGCACTTTGACTTCTCCTCCTACGGAGACGAATGCTGCTGCCGCTGCTGCTTCATTTAAACTTTTTAAGCGCAAAGAGCTCATCTCGCGCACAATAAAAAATAAGTTTACAAAATACAACAACAACAAAAATGCCCATAGCTACGCGAAACAACAGTACAAAGCAAAAGAGGAAAAAAAAAACAATCATCGCTCGGAAATAATGCAAGATAAAATACTAAGTTTTGGCCATAAGTCGCCAAATCGGAGAATACCTGCAAACTTTCGAAAGTTCGAGACTCGAACTGTGGGTGTAAGAAGTTCAGCAATAAGCGCGAGTGTGCGTGTGCGTGTGCTAATGCCGCTCAAAGTTGAGCTTTATTGCATGTGTAGCGGTGCATTTGTGTTGTGTTGTGTTGTGTTGTGTTGTGTTGTGTATGTATGTCGCACGTTCTATTATGTCCACGTAATGATGCTGAGAATTGCAACAAATTGCCGGTGAACTTTTGATAAAATGTTGCTTACTAACCTTTTATTACACGCTCACGTTTTAATAGGTGTGTGTGTGTGTCACCAAAGTGTGCGCATTTGCCAAAGATCTGTCGTCCATTTTAATTTCAAATGGAATTCTATTTTCTACTAAGTTGGAGCCTTAGTGGCACTTTTCGTGTGTTCCGTAATACTTTTCTTATGGCGCTATAGCGTGCTGGCAGAACATTTAATGCGCAAAATTTATGAGCTTTGGCAAAAAGTTCAAATGACATTTATGCGCTGATGTGAAGCTTAGGAAATTGGAAATTAGTTTTCAAATTGAAATTCTGGAGTTTTTTAAGATTAACGTAATAGCACAAAGTAGGCCGAATAAAATGTATGCAATATAAATATTAATATCTATTTATAGTTAGTTATTGCGTTGCGCCTTCCGATTTAGAACATATGATGTTATATAAGGATTATATGACGATGATTTCTAATTCACTTATCACAAAAAAGCGCTATTTTTTGCACTTTTCGTGGACAATTAGGCTGTTCGAATAGATCTCCAGTGAAAAGTATCCAGCAGCAATTTCCAGGAGAGTAACAAACGATTATCTCTCGAATTGGAAAACATTTTGGGTTCTAATAAGTTATTTTAAACTAAAAAATAATCAAAATATATTGGTTCATTTTCCCAAATTGCAAACACATGACTCTGATCAGCTGTTTTTCTTGCTGCTGGTAAAAAATTTTGCAGCAGGAACTAGCAACTTCCCCTCCAACTCAACTGTCACTTCGCGCTCTCAATTCCCCCTACTTTTCAAGTTTTTTGCTTACGCGAATGCCAAAACCTGATAATTTGCAATATCTATCAGCTTGTCGAGCAGATTTTAGTATACTATATTCTATCGTAAACCATTCTTTTTATAATACAAATCATAATTTAACAGTTAAAATTGCATTCTTATTTTTCCGATATAATTTAATCGTTATTTTATGATTTTTATTGTATCGGACAAGAACATTCCTTATTTTTGGATTTTTTTTTTCAGATTCAATAAAAACTAAGCAATTGCTTGTTCTTAAAATTGAAAACCTTTTACTCGATTTTTTCCATTAAATTGAAGTAAACGGTCTGGAATGTCAAGAAAATTAAGTTTTTATGAAAATTAAGATTTTCTAAGTTTCAACCGCCCTATATGGCCAACCCACCTTATTAGATGACACGGTTAACTTTACCTACATACATATTCAATTACTTGCTCACTAGTGATAGTGCAATAAAAACTCAAATAAATGCCATACGAGTAAGAGCAATGTGAGTGAGTAAAGAGTGATAATGTAATTTGAAAACTGCAAACATGAAATGTTGAAGTAATCAAAGTATATGAGATCATATTAGCTTTTACGATATTGCGCTGTCAGTCAGTGATGAGCAGTAAGCATCGAACACGCGAATATGAAGATGCCACGAAAGTGTAAGCCAACGAGTACACATATGTATTTATGTATGTACATATGTACACTCCATTCACAGCATCACACAAACAACGTCGTTAAGTACACTGAAAGTGCAATTTGTAGGCTCCTTCGAAAGCATGCGAACACTCACTTAGCCGCCGAGTATCTGCATTGTGGCCAATGAATAATGCATAATGTATAAATTTTGAGTTCAAACAGCTTCATTACAAAAATACTGCACACACATGTACATACATACATACATACATATATATACAGATGTGTGTATATAAGGCATTTGCGTCTTATAAGTATACTTACATCACTTGTGTGGGTTAAGCGCCTATTAGTATGTTTCTCTCACATATGCATACAATATTCACTTTCAGCACTTAAGCACTTCCGTTATGTGTACAGTGGTACATACTCACTTACTCGTTTACATATTTATGTACGTAAATATTATGAAGTACGTATTATTGCAGAAATTTCATTAAAACATTTTAATTTGATTAAAATTTAAAATAGTACCGCTCTGGATATTTATCAAATATGTGTGGTCGTGTGTGGTCTATATACATACATACAACGTATTTGTGGGCATTATAATAAACCGCATTACATTTTAATATGCAGATAAGAAAACGGAAGTAGTTTACATGCGAAATTGTTGTGCAGCTATGAGTATTAATTATTCAGTTTACACATATTTATTTAGCTAGTTTTGTTCGCATTTTGCTTGATAAGAAATTAAGTAAGCTCCAGTATGTATGTAGTTGTTTTAGCATGAATGGCGTAAGTGCACATTTAAAGTAAACTAGTAGTAGTAGTAAGTAACTTATGCAAAAATATAAAAGCGAAAATTCCCGCTTGATAAAAATGATATACAACATAATTATTAATCCTACTAGAGCTGAACAATTTACGCGACCACTGGGTCTATGTACCCATACCACTTACATTTCCTCAAAAGAGCACTAGGTAGAACGTAGCCCATGATACAGGCTAAAGTTAACCTCGAGAGCCTGCAGAGGCCCAGAAGACACCAAAATGGAATGCTACGTTTTGCAGCTTATTAAAAAGAGATTGTGGGTTTTTAAATATGTAATGACAATAATGGTAATATAGTAGGTTTAAGGAGCGTTATAAAGTGAAATTTTCATACAAAAATTCGATTTATTAAGCAGTTATGGTTTTATTTATTATTTATAAATTTAGATGTAAATTTATTTCGTTGAAAAAAATTACAATCTGAAACTCTATTCTAAATATTTTGGCTTCTATTTAGGTAATTCTAAAATATATTATTATTATGTGTAAATACATTTATTATAAGTAGTTTTATACGAATTTTATTAGTTACAATTTTGCAACGTAGCAAACCTTGTGGGCTCTCTCAAGCCCAGCACAGCACTCACGTAGATCCGTCCTGTTCACACGAAGTCGCGCTACGTACTACGTGGCTGGCCCTGCGCATTAAGCGAACTTCAGCATGTTCTGATATCGATGACAAGTTTATTACAATAGTTGTGGTCTTTTAAAAATAAGTCAAGACTCTCAGACCCCGCCAGTTACGCGAAGGTTTAGTATTTTCGGGGACAACTCTTTTCCAAAAAAAAAAAATGGTTACCTAATTGGTGACTTAAAACGACGCGTTCTTCAAAGCAGCGTAAATTATTCTGATGGTAAAGGACGATCGAGGCACTCGACTAATTGCGGAGTCACTCGAAACTAATTGAGGCATACTTGACTTTCCTAAACTGTAGTATATACATAAGCATTTGCTTATCAAGCTTATTTGGGTACAAAGCGGAGTGGTATTGCGAGAAATTGCAGAGATGACGAACTGAGGGGAAAGCAGGAGGCGAAAATAACTGTTAAATATCAAGATTTTTATTTTAAGATCAGTGCAAAATCGTTGTTTTTTATTTTTTTTAAATCAAAAATAATTGTTAACTTTTGAGCTTTATTTTTCGGTCAGATCTAATCATTATAATTTATATTGCGTTTTTATTACCGATTGTAATCTTTTAAAAATCAAAAATAATGAGAAAATCTAATTATTAAATTGTTTCGTACGATATACGTGATTAAGTGAAACCACTTTTTGTTTTAAGCTGAACAACGGTAAATTGCAAATATCTCGAAAATGTATCCATAGAAAAAAAAACTAACTCGATTTTCGGAATCGCCGAGCAATTCTACATAGAAATTGGATAGTGGCATCCATTGAGCATTTTTGCTGTAAACCAGTGCAGTGAAATATCGCCCGCGGACTTTATTTCCTAAAAAATATTAAATAAAGCGCGCGGGCATTATTTCCCTTTTCGAAATGGAGATAAGGTCCACCGCCAAAAGGCATTAAACCCCCCGGCCTTTTTTGCCTTTCCGAAGTTGCAAAAACGCACCAGTATGGTGTTCAGTAAAATAAAGCCCACGGGCATTATTTCCTTAAAAAAAGGGCAATAATACCCACGGGCTTTGTTTCTCAGAAAAAAGGAAATAAATCGGGCGTTAGTTAAAATTCATAAGCAGGGCTTCTCCAAGTCCCTACTATGCCGACGAGTACCTCGATTAAAAACATGACGAATTGACAGCTGAGCGCTTGGATATTCCAATCTGAAAGCAACAAAATTGCGATCAAAACTTACTGACAAATCACTAAACTATGTGTTTTGGGGAGATTGGCATTCCTCCAATACTGGTTAAAGTATAGGCTTCTTTTGAAATAATTTTAAGAGCGATTACACATTTTATTCAAGTTTCAAGCATCGGCTGAAATTCAGAAGTGAGCATTTGTAGTTAGTTATGTTTTACTTGAGTGCCATATGAATGAAATTAACTTTTTAGATAACAACTATGTATGCTTCAGAAGTATCCACTTTACGCAGTATCGCCTAATAGTTATGAATTAAGATTCAAACACTTGCAACTTGTAGTTTGGATCAGCAACAGCTGCACTAAATATCGGCAACAGGAAATATTGAAATTCCAGTACTTCTCTTCGGCTTCAAATCAATACTACCAATTATCGACATTGTTAATTTAGTGGCTTGGCTACAAATTGAAATTTAATTGACGTTTATGCTTGCGCTTCATTGTGCTAAGTGGCATTGTTGTTGGGCAGAGTTAGAGGTTGTAAGGCAATATAAGGCGTAAGGCAGTGCAAGACTTTAGGTACAACGCTTTTGAGCGAACATTTGTGCGAATTGCATCTGTTCAGACAGCGAACTACATACAAACATACTTATGTACAAATATACAAGCACACTTGTAATGTCAAATGCATTAGCACAGCACTTAGCTAATCTACTTAGAAATATTCTGAATTAGGGCTCATAATTGCAATATCACAACTAAATATGAACCGCATGTATGTATGCATGCATACAGTATATGCACATTGAACACACACTTATGGTTTTATAGTATTTAGTTTTTGATAATTCTGAGCTGTTTCTCTTGAATAAAACAATTTGATATAAATTAATATTGGCACTATTGTAAGTTTATTACACTTACATATGCCATCATCGGTTCTAAGCATTACATTTATACATACATAAGTATGTGTGTATATGAATTAAAAGTTTGCTTAAAAAAAAATCACTTATAGGCGTTATTCAATTTGAAACCCTTATCAAACTCAAGCTAAAACTAAATGCTTGAGTGAAGTGATGTCGAATATGTTATGCAATATTTACATTATTACTCTTAAGCATTCACAAGTGTGTATACTAAGATATGCACAAATATGCACGCGTAATTGCCTTATATTTACATATAAATAAGCAAGCTTATCTACATACTTTCCTGACCTGCATTTAACTGCTGCTGTACAACGCAAGCCACTCTCACAAGCAATCCGCGAATTGTGATAAAACTTTTCACAGTGGTGAATAAAATAATTGTTCTTACTTGTTTTACTTAATTTTTAATTCTAATCATCAAACCTTATTGACTCAGCCTGCGTGTTTTTAGATATTTTCTGGGCTCTACATAGTTCGTTGTTAGGGATAATTAATGCCTCCTCTTGCACCTTTTCGTAATATTTGGACATCATTTTATTTACTTATCCCTTGTGTCTAAAATATCTTACGAATCTTCGACTTATAGGACAATATACCGATGTAGGTGGCATGCAACAGTTTTGAAAAGATATCTAAGCGTGGCAAACGAAGGTCATATAATAGAGTAACTGCCTTTTAAACCAAATCCTTGTACTTCAAGTTATAATTGATAACCGTTTCAACTTTTCCAAATATAGGTTTGATTAATAAAAACTACTTTGTTTTTGTGTGAACATATACTGGACACACTGTTTGAGTTGTTTGACGGCCGTCTTAGCCGAATTACACCGAACTCCATTTACTTACTTCATTTCACAGTTTCAAGCGTAGTTTTTTCAAAGTCGTGTGACAATTGGAAACTTCCATTGCAATTAAATTATGTATTTATGAAGATGCAGGTGTAAAACGCTGCTGCAGCTGGTATATTTACCAACTTTATTGCACATAAAAACGCGAATATTTGCCTATAAATTTCAACGATTCACCTGAGCTGTCATAAACTGTATTAAGCAACAAGAAGGGAGACAAATGTAACTGTAAAATGTTTTTTGTTTACTTTAAACATAGAGTATTCACATGCATACATACATACATACATAAGTACACATAAGGTGTGCGATCGCAGTCCAAATCGCAATGGAAGTGCATCTCTATGCGCCTTATGGGCGGATAATAACGTTGCGTTTGTGGCAGCTCTGTACTACTATGGAGCTGCATCTGCGTACATATACATACAAAAAATACCTTGTAACTCGCCCGTTTGAAGGCATGTATGTATGTATGTAAGTACTATGCGTGTTTATGGCATTTTTGCCTGTGCCACATCGACCGACCACATTTGTTGTCATTGACTTTATTTGGCGCCTATTTTCGTTCGTCCTTCGCTCGCTCTTTGGCTCCTTAACTGACTGCTGGTGCTTTTCGGTGGCATGCAGCGGCATAAAATGAACTTCCGCAATACCCCACTTTCGCTCGTACTTAATATAAAATAAGGAGACACGCGCACATATTCAAGTACACGCATGCCAGTCCAAAAGCGGTGATACAACGTGCGGGCCGCTTTGCAGTACTGCCGCTACATGGCAGAAATGATTTTTTATGATTGCCATAAATTTCGGAGGTATTCGGTGGGAGTAGCAACGACTGTGCTGCAGTTGATGTCATTGTTGTTATTTAAGATTTTTTTATTTTTATTTTCGTCCAACTGAACTCCCAATGGTGCAAACAACACCTCTACCACTTACATATGTACGTTGATTTCATACTTGTATGTTTGTACGTAAATGAACTTTTATATGGACGCAAACAGCAGCAGAATGCTGGCGGTTGGTTGCATTCATTTCTTTGCCATGCACACAAATATTTAAGCTCACTTTTAAAGCTCGTTAATAATACTACGTATGTACGTACGTACATATTTACAATTGTATTCAGGTGCTTTTGCATTTCATTGCGCCCTCAAATATGCTACACCATTCATACATATATATATATATATTTTCCGTTCGCTGTCTTCCCTGCCAACGAACGATTCACTATAGTACTCGTATTTTATTGTTAATTCATTTTTAAGTGTATAAGGATATGGGCGGCAGGACATGTTGCGGGAGTAAAAAAGTCCATTGAATAATAACACCTTTCATACCCACCTCCATACATTTCATCTACTGCCTGAGTCTGTCTGTCTGCTGCTGCACTTTTATGATTGCGCATCCTCGCTGTTGAAGCTGCGCGCCACCGCTGGATATGTGAAAATGGCGGAAAATATTATTATCGCTGTTTTACGTGCAACTTTTATTTTGTGTTTTTATCTTTCATCCAGTATTTTGTTTGCTGTTACTTGCTCTCTCTCTCTGGATTATTCATTCTACGAGTGTAAAGTTTATTTTTTCGTTGCTTCGTTTTTGCTGCAATCATCTCAGGTGATTCACATTTTTTCGCAATGTTGCCGCTAGTGGCTTTGGGCTGTGATGTGCTAGTAAGTAAGTAAGTATGTATGCGAGCCCATAATGTCGCTGCATCAGCCGGTCTCGGCGACAAATAAATTATTTTGCCACTTTTATGAACATTTCTCCAATTGGTTATTTGTTCGAAATGTGAACTGTAAGGAGAATGGCGTCTGTAACTTCATGTAATTCGTGTGTCTTCCAAGGAAATGTGGTAGGGAAAGCAAGGAAGAATCTGCTGAAATATATTAATAACTACATGTTCACATTTGCGTTTCTGTTTAAAAAAATAAGACCTCATATAGTGCTATCGAGAGATTTGGGTGTACGACCATAAATTATCTTACTTACACTGGACTTTTACCAAAGTTATACATTAGGGTGCATATCGAAAATGTTTTTTCTTTTAGATTTTTTAAGGGTCTTTTAGAAGTCGCGACCTGTCGATTTAGGTCCAAAAATAAGATTTTGTAGATTTATGAGTTTTTTGAATAGCTATTTTTGATTCGATTTCAAAGATCGAATATGATATTAGAAGAGGATATATAGGTCTTTAAAATGGTATATAAAAATCTATTGTCGGACTTGGCTTGTTGGGATTTTTTATGGGTTAAAATAAAAAAAAACCCCATATATTTTAATTTTTTAAGTTATTACCATCGATAATTTCCACAATTTCAAAATACATATGTATGTAGTACTTTCTAAAATTAAATCTATTTTTAGATACATTTTTAACTCATTTATTACAATCGCATATAAATCGTCGAAGTTAGGCGGAATACGGCCTTGAATTTATATTGTTTATGTACCGGACTTTCAGATTTTTTCAGCACTGTGACTAAGGAATTCTTCAATATTTATTCAAAATTGATATATACAATCACTCTTTAGCAAAGAAGCGGTTTTTCAAGAAATTTTTGGAAATGGGGGTGGCACCACCCACTTATGATATATGCGTATCTGAGAAACTACCGATCGATCTATTATACACTTTTTGCTTAGCTTCCTTAAGTACGGTCTTGAATATTTTTGAAATCGGAAAAAACATACTCCCCCCAAAACTTAGCTAGCTTTGAGTTTTTTTGGAATCACCCTTACGTTGGTGGAGCCCGTGGTTTTTGTGCGATTTCAAAAATTTTCAAGACGGTACTTAAGGAGGCTAAGCGCAACGATTATACTAAATTTGTGGCACAAAGGTCTGTACTTGGCCCGGACCTCTGGAATGCTACGTATGACAGTCTGTTGCCTTCCTTGTCTTCCTTGCCGCCTTCGCGGACGACGTGGCCGCCGAAGCTGAATCAGGTTATGCGTAGCGTCAGAAAATGGATGAACGATCACGATCTGCAATTGGCTACAGCCAAAACAGAGATCGTGCTGCTCATCAAGAAACGGATCCCAAAAATTATAAACATGATGGTCGGACCTCAGCTCGTGACAACTTGAAGGTCTACCAAATGACTAGGAGTGAAGCATGACGAAAACTCACATTTTGGGAACACATTCATGGAGTATTTGAGAAAGCTGTGCAGAGCACGGTGGCTCTAAGCCGGCTGATACCGAATGTGGGCGGCCCGAAATCATGCCGCAGGAAACTTTTGATGACAGCAGTCCAGTCGATGCTCCTGAACGGGGCAGAAATATAGGCCGACGTATTGAAAGTCGAAAAATACAAAGGGGCACTACGCATTGTTTTGACTCTACGGTATAGTATACGCGGATACGGTTCTTGTTGTCTCTGACATCATGCCAGTTGAGCTACTTGCTCACGAGCGAAAAGAGATTTACAATCTCAGTGCAAAGATAGGCCGAGCAGCTGCCGCGGCAAGCGCACGCGAACAACTAATCCAGCAGTGGCAACAAAACTGGAACGCGAGCACAAAAGGTCGATGGACACACACCCTGATAGCCAACCTTCAGCCATTATTGAAAAGACCGCACAGGGAGTTCGATCTACCTGACGCAATTCCTCACCAGTAATGGTTATTTCCGAGGATATCTTCATACGGATGAGCAGGGTGGACTCACCGTACTTTCATAACAGCGAAATCGTCGAAGATAACGTTCACCATACACTCTTCACTTGCGAGCGCGTAAAATGTTGGAAGAAAGATAGGGAGACATGACTCCAGTCCGGTACCAGACGCGGAAATCTTGCGCGCGCTGTGGGAGTTAGGGTTCTAGTGCGTAGCCGAACGCGCTTCGGTGGGAGTCCCACACTCGGGGAAAGTAATATAGAGACTAGCGCCTCCGGCCTAGGCATAAAATATTTCCCTCCCCTACGAAAAAAAAACAAATTTTCTGTAACTTTTTTGGGATGTTGCTTTGACCAGGGGTCGAACCTTGGACCTTTGGATTTCCGTGAAACCATTTCAACGAGTATCTCGGCTCAGGAACTGTCTCATTGGAAAACCTGTCTGGTTTATTTAAAAGATAGGAACGGTCAAAGGATATGTGGGTTTCGGAGAAATATTTTCCTAGGTACCGTAAGGAGTTTTTGAAATCACTATTTTCCAAAAAGGAAGTATTACTACACTTATATTCAGATATCATCGCCAGTTTAATAATTACCAAAAATGTTAATCCAGTTTTTACTTACTAGTGTCCATGCAAAACAAAAACATAATAAATTTCTATGCATTTAAATGTCTATTTCATGCACAAACACGTTTAACCATAAGGCACTTAGATGTTGAGTATACGAAATACAAAAAATAAATCAAAATCACATTTTGTCAACCGAATTGCCGTACGAGTTTAGTGGCTTTAATGCCTTCTGGCCAAAAAGACGACATCAAATTCTGTCTGTTTAAGTGTTTGTGTATGTGTGTTTGCATAATCTTAAAATGACTTTTATCCTTTTCAAAAGGGCATCATTTTATAAATGCAATAAATTTTGTACACACATACATCTACACACATATGTAGGTATGTTCTTGCACAAAGCAATCAAAAGATCACAAGCCGAGAAAGCACAAGTGCTATTTGCACAAAGAAAGGCAGCGCGCCAAAGTAAGCCAACCCAGCACGCACCTGGGCAAAAGAAAGTCACAAAGACGATTTGAAGGGGGCTGGTGCCGTGTAACTGTGTAAAATTGGCTGAAAGTGACAGCTGACAAGTGGAAAAACCACATACTGGCATATAAGTGGTATTAATACACCCACACACACACCCACACACACACAGATGTGCGCATGCAAAAGGATGCAAAAGCGCCTGCTGGTATGCAAAGAAATGAAGTTGTGCTTTCAGGAAAAGTACATTTAGTATTTTAATGTTGTATCCTCTTTTTATGTGTATATGTATGTATGTGTTAATGTATGTATGTATTTTCAGGCATGCACTCAGGAGTTTATGTGTGTGTGTGTGAACGGTTGATATCCACTTCATTCTGTGCATAATCGAAATCTGTGGAAATGTTTCATTTTCCTAAATTCATTTTTATTACAATATTTTCTCTCTTTTTGGGACGCAATATGCTACTTGTGTATGTGAATTTGTGGAGCATTTGAGAAGTTCGCTGTGAGGCAGTTAGCATGAAAATCTTAAAAAGCATACATATCTACTGTTTATGTATGCATGTTCATTTATGTGCTATTATTTCATTTTTTTATATTCGAAATCTCTATCGTATTCAGAATTTTATTAGCTTTTTATGAAGTCCTGCATGCGTCCTTTGAATCACCGTTTTCCCATATGCACCAACTTTGAAGCATTTGACATTCGCGCAACATATTGCCATATATACATTTATGGAGCTCATAAAAATTATTGACATTTTCCCCATCAATGAGTAATGGTACTGAGGTAGTTAATGCACATTCATACAATCGCATCCCAAGGCATGCATGCCGACTTTTGGTTCTGCCGGCATTCTCAATCACTTTTTTGGGGTCACTTTTGCCTGCGTACTACAATTTTGTGTACTTGCCTTGCAACAGCGGAGATCGAAGTTGAGAGAGTAGGAGTAATAAATGCAATTTGAAGTTGATTGAAGTTTAATAGATTAAAAACACATAAAAAATTGGGAAATTAAATTGCAACGCACACAACAAATAAAGTAGAAAGGCTACACATACAGACTGTAGACATAGCAGCCATAAGAAAGCAGGTGCTGAGTGCTGAGGCATTAGGGAGCCATCAAAAATTGCATGAAATGCTGCAGCATACAGTGGTGAATATAATTTGGCCGCGCACATTCGCTGGTATGCGCCGCTGTAAAGCAATTACGGAGAAAATCTCCACGTAGCAACTCGAGCACAGTGCGGCACAAGTTGTTGGGAGCAAAAGTACTAAGACGACAGCGGCGCCATCAATTTAGCTTGAAGTCAGTACACTTGTAAGTCTTAGGCGATTTTATGATTGAGCCATAAAAGGTGCAAAATTTTATTGCTGCCCACTTAAAAGCATTACATACGGATGCTTACTTTTGATTTTATCGCTGCTATTTACTTTGGAACATTTTTAAGCATTTTTAGGAATTTTATTGGCTTGAAAATTTCTGTCCTCCAAAGTAAATAAGGCCCCTGACGGAATTAAATAGACAGCCTGACAAATCAAATAACTGAAAAGTAGCTGGAAATAAATCACTTTGAAGCCAATGCAGCCGGCGAACTTCCGGCACTTCAGTACTTTGTTTCTTATCATTTCGGTCACTGGTTTTGAAGTTCTTTAAATCAAATGTATTTTAATAAATACTTATTGTTTATACCAGATGCAGAGTCGGACCATCCTAGGATATCGCCTTATTAATAAAGAAGAAAAAGAAAAAAGGAAGAATTTCAATCACTTGCTGTGATCTTGCCGTAAAATTATCTACTTTAAAAACCAATTAATAAGTACACTTGTATTATTATGTGAATGGTGATCGTTTCCTTCGGGTCATATTCATATTCCTGCCTTTAAACTTTTTTCAGTATTTTAACCACCACCTTCATGGCTGGAGGAATTGTGCCAATTCTGGGCTTCCCCGCATTAAGCTGGTTAGGAGTGGAGTCAAAAGTTCCTGGTTTTCTGGAACAGAGGCACATATACGCTGCCCATTCACGCGGATTTGTACTGCTCAAATGAAACTACTGGCCTTCGTACCGAAGATCAGGTAAACAAACGCCCTTTTGTCTCCCAGTCTTGCACGGCCACGGCGAATTTATGGTGGTTGGCATGGTTTTCTGAAACCGGAGCCACTGCTTCTGCGAAATACATAGGTGGTGAAAAGGGTTAGAAATCTATCGTCCTCGCTTCTGGTGTAGCTAATGTGTGAAAGTTATGTACATATCGTCGTTTAAATTACGAACGCGCGTATCGTCGTTCTGCAAAACCTCGTAACTCACATTTGTGCCAAAAATGAGATTTGCTCTCCGGAAGCTCCTGAAATCAGGCTCTATCCATTTATATCCAAATATAGATATATATGTAATTTAGATATTTTATATATAGATATAAAAGGTAGAGATAATTAGGGATAAAAGGCAAAGCCATGTTGAAATAAGACAGGTTTTACTCTCCCCTCTCATATAGGAGGATTTGCATTCTCTTGATATGCGGTTTGGTACTTTAAATGAATATGTATGTTTATCCCCATTTGGCATTTTACCGTTCATTTAGCCATGGCTCTTTCAAGTATGGCTAGCTCTAGTGGAGGAAATTCTTGCACGAAATTTCCATAAACTGTTTCTCTTGGCTTAGAAAATATCTTTGTGGCAGTCAATAGGGCTTCATATTCATTTATACCAAATCCCGATACGCTTTGCGTAGCAAAAATTACAATAGTGATACGCTTTGTTTTGTGACTCTTTAAAATTAAACCGAAATTAATTTTGTATGTACGTATACATATATTATATATGTATGTATGTATATTCATCTTCGTAATAAATTCCCCCCACCCCATTTCCAAACCAATCCTACTTGCTTGTCCTAACAACATCAAACATACATATGCTCCAACGCCAAAAAATATTCGTCACAATTGCTTTATTACCCGTTTTTTCACCTTTCCTGCTATTTGACTTTCTCGAGCCTATTGCGCTGATTGCCAAATACAGGAACGTTGAAAACGTTTGACTTCAGTTTTTGGTAGCGTTGAACATCGACAATTCCACTTTCCGGTTGGCCAAAGACAGTAATCTCGTGAAAGCAAACCAATGAAAGAAAATTATGTATATAATTCACGGCTCATAGACGCTTCCGCTGCTAACAATATGCTACGATTTGCTTCCGTTTCATTTGATATTTATTATTATCGTCTAGTGGCTGGGGGAAATTTCAGAGACGCATCGAAAGCATTCATAAATATGTATGTGTAAGCGGTTGTGTTAAAATTAAGCTTGCGGATATTTGCTGCTTTCCAAAGCGGTGACGAGACTTTTGCATACATATGTATGTATTCGATTCTACATAGATATACATATGCATGTATGTACATAAAATAAGCGAAAAATTATTATACAATAAAAATATTGAATTGCTTATTCGCTTTGGGTTCCATGCGTGATTTTATTTCACCCCATTCATGCATATTTGGATACATTTATTGCGTTGTAATATTTTTGTTGACTCAACCCCCTTATGGGAATCTTCAGAATTCAAGCAAAGCAGACACACTGTATTAAGATTGTAAGAAGGCAGCCATGCAAGTAGTTTATGTACTTACGTATGCATATCTTATATAAATATTTATTTACACTCGTATTCATCTATGCAAACATGAAACTTGTTGTCACCGTTGTTCTGTGCGTTTTTTTTTTGTATTGCATAGGATTCTGTTTATGCCTGCTGGCTGTAGTTTTATGGAATATTTTTTTTTTTGCCGAAAAAATACTTAACTGGTCGTTAAATTAACAATAACATAAGGATAATAATAGCCAGGCAAGACAAATTGTTAAGCTAATGGCTGCTGGCTGTCTGCGGCAGCGAAAATGAAGTACTCTGCCATAAAATTGTGTAGGAAATGAACCCACATGCTAGCATCTGTTTTTGCCAGTGCCTGTGTCAACCCCACTTATATCAGCATACGTACGAGTCCATATGTAGATATGATTTAATTTCTTTATTTTCACTTTATTTGTTAGAATGTTTATAGGCGTTAAACGCTCACTCGTGAGTCACATACTTAATTTATTGCTTTATTTTCCTTTATGTGTACATACATACATATTTATGTGTATTGGGCATTCACTTATTTACAAAATAATCATTTGCGAATGTGTGTCGAAATGAGGTCTAGTCCTGGGAAGACTTCTTCTTTAGAGTTTAATAAGTCTGCCACAGAAAATTCAAGGCAAATGATATTTGGTTCCTTCGGAGAATCTATAGGCAGGTGATTTCTTAGCCATTGTTTCTTAACCCTTTTAGTGCTGCTGCGACAGAATGGGTGATTGAATCAGAACAAATTAAGGAAAAACTAATGCAATATAATTTAACTGCCTAAATAGTCTTCTCTGAGTTCAATAAAGCATCTTAATCCCCTCTATTCTGTGCCGACTTACGACAACTGAAGCGAAGCTCTTCTCCACCTGTACTTTCCATCATGGATATTCAGTAAAATACGGGCACATTTTTTAAGCTGCTTCCGAGAAATTCTTGCTTTTTGCGTAGCGTGATTTTAACTTTGATTCAGAGTACAATCTCCATCCTTACATTAGTCGTCTAAAGCACATTAATTTACATACACTTGCAAGTCGTAGAGCAATTCTAAGTATAATTAAGATAATAGATTACGTCGATCAAAATAAGTAAAGAATCAGGAGATACACGTGTCTTGTATACTTAGTAGGCAAAGTGTATTTAAAGTTCCGAATGTTTTAGTTCAATTTGGTAGAGCTTCATTTACTCCGAACTCCAAATAAAACTGGAATGCCTTTTATTCTGATTTCCCAGGTACTGATCTTCATTGAGCGGCTGAGACTGTAGGCAACTACTCCTTTGTAATAAGATGGACCTTTTTTCGACTTGATATATAAAAAAAACTGATTTCTGAAATGTTTGCTAACAATGTGGTGCATACTTCAGGTCCTACTCTGATACTTTTGCAGAAACTTAAAAAAAAAAATTAAATTCTCATATAAAAACTTAAGATTACCTTTAATTTCTGCATAAAAAACAGTAAACCATTTCAAACCAAAACTTTACAAGATGTTTCAGCAAGAATTAGGGAATTGCGCTACAAAACTTTCAAAAATTGAAATTACGCCATCAAAGGTTTGTAGTTTCCAGAAAAAGGAACAATAGAGGCAGACGCAAAATGCAGAGAGGTGCTTTTTTACCTGGTGTGCGCGCCCACAAATATGCAAATGCCAACATTAATGGTGTTAGTACTTATCGTACGTTTTCTGAAAAATGGTATTAATTCCAAAAAAATAAATTTTGAATAAAGTATACTATGCAAACGCAATAGCTGCCAGTCATTGTTTAATTTGTGTCAAAAAATGCCTAGCAATAACTCGCAATCGAGAGTGATGCACATTGAAGTTTCACTTTTTTCTATTTTGCTTTGCGATTATAAATAACTATGAAAACTATCATCCTTCCAACAAAATAAAGCACCAAATTGAGAGTGATTAAAGCTTAGTTTCTTATCTTCTTTATTAAATTTTATATTTATGATGTATATTTTTTAATCATTGCCCATATTTTTTGTCAACTGTAAGAACCTGACGCAGCGCATCTTTCTTTTTGTTTTGCTTTTTTAGTTATGACTTTCTTCTAGCAATCGAGCGATATGCATGCGCAGTGGAGTGTTTCATTTAAGCGTCAGCAGTTGTGCGAGCATTTCGATGCAAGCCACATGCTCCCAATGATGCACTGCCTCATCATTCATGCAACAAAGCTCGCCAACTAAGTAGCGCCGAGCAGTCGACAACCAACGCATAATGAAAAGCGCTTGACGCCTGGAGAATTTTCATTTGCAGCGCTTGTTTTGCTATCTACTATGCTGATGGCTGTTTTTGCCACTGCCGCTGGCTAAGCTGACGACTGACTATAGCTACCTTTGGCAGCAGCTTCGTTATTTTGTATTTGCAGGATGCCTTTTGTCAATGCAACTGTTGATGCTTCGTGGTAGCAGTGGATTCTTGTTACTTACTCCAGCTGCTGCTATTGTTGTTGTTGTTGCACTTGTTGACAATGTTGCTAACGATGTTGTCATTTACGTGTTGTTGTCTTTTGCACTATGTACAACGCATGCATGCATCCCGCTGATAAGGCGCTGAGAGCAGCACTGCTTAACCAGTTGTTTTTGCTTGCACTGCAAAGCGGCAAAATGGAGACCGACCTTTGTTAGAGAGCTTGTATGTTGGTACATACATATGTATGTCCATTGGTGCAGATGTTTTTGTTTTTCAGCAGTACTCTCGTTATCTTTAATGCATCGCAGCTATTGTTGGCTTAGGAATACGTATGCTTTGTTAGCACAGCGCCAAACAATGCATTAATGATAATTGCTTGAAGGTGATCGAATGGAAATGTATGCGTTTGGGTGCCAAAAGGGAACACACATAAGTACATACATATGTAAATCTTTTCAGAAATATTAGACAAAACTGAAATGTACTTACTCTACAAGTAGTTACGAATTCGTTAGTTCGCTCTTTTGTAGTACCACGACTAGAATGTCAAATATTAAGCAAAATATTTCGTATTGCACTTTCGACAAATTTAGTTGTATTTGGTTTTTACTGCTATCTCGTTGAATTATTTCACGACTTTTTTTAAGAAATATGCGACAAAATCGGCTCTGTATGTAGACTAAAGGAGGAAGTGGCTTTTTTTTATCACTATCTATCATAAAGAGAGGAAGCAAAATATAGTAAACACATTTCGCAACAATTGAAGCGTATACAAGCCAACTTCCGTTCACAAAAAAATCGTTTGTAAAGTTGCAATGGCAAAAATTTCATAGCAAACTCAAAATGGAATGCACTAAAGCAAGCTTAGACAATGTATTTGCTTCTGTGATTCCCAAGTTTGTTGCTATACCCATTGTTTGGAAAATTTTGTGACCAGAGGAAGTTGTCATTCGCCAGTTGCGTTTCTTTGTTTATTCCAACACGCAAATATGGGGGTGTATCTCGGTAAAGTTTTCCCAGAGGATAAAGTCAGCGAAAGGAAATCACAACTTGTAATATTGTTTGTACTGATGTCATGTGCCGCAATTGTATGCTCGTATTTAAAATTTTCCAGGAAAAAACTGAGCAAAAATGGCTCCATTCAACTCTAAAGAATTTTCGTATTTACATTACTACCTTAGATAACAACAATAAAATAAAATAGGTATGCATATCGTCACCTGAAATGCAAAATAACGTAACATCATCATCGCTGAAATGCAAAAAGTCGTAACTTAAAAAAAATTCAAAATTCCCTTTTTGATTGCTATGATGGATTTCATCAAATTACAGCTCCCCACATCGTTTTATGAAAAAAAAAATAAATTAGTCACGACTTTTCCCATTTCAGTGGCGATGTTGTTACGTTAGTTTGCATTTCAAGTGACGATATGCATACCTATTTTATTTTATTGTTGTTATTTAAGGTAGTTTCGATATTTACGTTACTTTTTTATCTATTTTAATTAACTACTAAACAAAATCACATACAAAATGGAAAAGCGACTTCTTTATGGAAAAAATGTAAACGTTATCTTTATTTAAAATAAATAAAATAAAAAATCATGAGCATTGTTTCGTACTGTCAGAATCTGTCAGAATTAAAACAATGTGGCATTTATGTAACTAATACCACAAAGTGTTTGAGATCTTGAGTCCCTATGAGTCTCACAATTTTCCAATTCTCTAAATAGCTAAGCCTTTCCGAGGGCATTCGACTAACAGCCATATTCCAGCGTTACAAAATTTATCTCGTCACTGTTGTGATAACTATTGCTCCGAAAAATATGTCACAAAATTTTCAAATTCTTTTTGCATATCGGTAGCTTAGAGCGAAAAGTTTTTGCGGCATATTTTTAGGCCTAGCCATTATCTCAACTTGGATCTTTGACGCTGCAATTTAAATTTTTTTTGTTAGCTCATAAAAAATTTGCCAAGATGTATGCGACATCAGATGTACAATACTTTTCTCCAAGGTTTGATTAAATGTTATAAAAAGTTTGAATTCAAATCGATATACATGCTTTTCTCAAGTGGAGAACTCAGATTATTTTGCTGTACCATAAAGGGCCCTTTTATTTTAGAATGGCTTAGTTGTCTAGTTAAGGTGCATTTGAAAATCAACATTGGAAATTGGAAGATGATCCAATATATCCATTTGACCTCCAACCCAAATGTTTATTGGGTTATTTTATTCTACTACTTTATGTTCGTTTCACAATTGGTTTATGAAAATATTTTTTTTTCAAATAACTTAGAACTGGGCATGAATCACGTATGACGACAATCGTCTGAACGATATCGTGTCGAGATTGTGTTGCTTCATGAAAACCAAAAATTGTTTGATTGTTTGCGCGATATCGTCAACTCGATTCCAGTTCTGCTTCACGTAACAGTAATAGTAACACGTAACCGCAACACAAATGCATAAATCAGTGTTTATACGAGGTCGTTTTGTCAGTTTCAAAGTTACGTGATTCATGCCCTGCGTGCCGCGCTTGTAATAATGTGCAATTGTAATCTGAAATAGTGGCTGTATAAAAGCGAACGTATTTGAGCTATAAAATAGTAGTTTTTTTTTGTATTATTTCTACCCTAATCTCATTCAATCTCTTCTTAAACTTCACATCTTTGGCACCAACACCATCGAACTCTTAAGAAAATCTAAATATACAATTTTAACCAAAGTAACCACAAGAAATGAAACCGAATTTTTTCACTCATACTTTTGAAAGGCTTAATGCCCAACCATATTTGTCTACGCTGCTTCTTCTCTCTTCAACAGCACTGAAACTAACTTTTTCTGTGGCATTCCATTTATAAAGCAGCTATAACACATATACATTTTGTTGTAAAAATACATTTATAAAAAGTATGCTTGAAAAATTCATGCCGAAAAGCTCTCACAGAGCACAAAGAAGTGCCGCACAAATAAACTTTAATTAGATTTTTTAATTTCTGCCAGAAGCTTCCGCATGCTTTTCCACGTCCTTCATCAGCTGTAGTGAGAATGCCTGTCGCCAAGTGTTGAGTTAATTTCAGCCAGTTGTTTTTTTTTCGATGTATTTGTGTTCCTTTAGATCTTCGCATTTTTGACAGACACATTCGTAGTTTCTCGTCTGCGCTTTTTCTGTTGTTAATTTGTTAATTTCCTTTGCAAGGATGTTCACGCGCTGCGGGTGTCTGGAATTACTAAACTAGTTAGGAGCAAATACAACTACATATACTTCACAAAAAAAAAACCCAACCTTTGTGAGTGTAAATATGTATTCATGCAACAGAAAAACTGTAAAATGCAAGCGTCAGTCAATTGCAGTTGCAAAGAGAAAAAAAGCAAATTGAAGAAAAATAAACCAAATAGCAAGCACACAAATGTGTGAGCTTAGCGACACGCTTACCTACAATTTTCCATCCTCAAACGCCAACAAGCTCACAGTCACACACACATGTGTATGTACGAGTATGTTAACAATCGTAATATTTGTTGGACTGCAATTAAAGGACCCACTTTTTTGCATGAAATTACCTAATTGCAATCCGCCCTGCATTCACGAATGAGAACTCTGCAGATAAATAGTGGAATTACGAGCACGTGTTTATTATAACTACGCAGCAAAGAATTTTATTTTCTTTTTTCTTTATTTAATATTTTACCTGTTTTTTTTTTGTTTCATGCATCTTTTTCTCGATTTTAATTTCTTAAATTTTTCTAGCCTTTGCTAGCGAAACAAAAACAAACGCTGGCCCAGAAGAAAGTTGCTGTGCGGATTCATTAAATTTGAATTGTGAGCGGGAAACCAGAAACCAGAAACTGTAAATAAAAGTTAGCTTTAGATTTTAAAGTGAAAAATACAGAGAAAAGCTGCACCGTTCTTCGAAGCTACCACTGGAACTCCGTCTCTGTATATTGGGTATCATAAATACTTAAAAAAACTTGGCTTTTATTATTACACCGATTTATGGTGAAGGTCAAGGAAAAATGGCCATTATTTCGTGTATGTGTCCAAGATATGTCGACATTTTATACTTCACAGCCTGTTGCCTTTCTTTTTTCACAACAAACTTTAGAAAACAGTAGTAGAAAGCGTAGCAAAAAATCTAAAGAACTGCGTACTGCCTCAAGAAAATTTCTTAGCCATTTCTTGTACGTCATTTTATATGGAGCTTTTGCTATTCTTGAGAGCTGCAGCCAGGCCTTAAGACATGAGCATAGGAAATTCAAAAGTCATAGATAGCTACATACATGATGCGTGCAGCCGAAGCTACTGTAAATTCATGATCAGCCAAGGTGAGCTGGAACTTTTTTTTTGGTGAGCTGGCGAGCTGGAATCAGCTCTGAAAAACTAAGATATCTTATCAAAATTTGGAATAACTGTTGCTCTTTATCCAAGGTATGTTGGCATTGTTTAAAGTTGGAACGTAAGTTAGAATTTTGGCACAAAATAAGACAGTTATGAATTTTTTTAGAAAATGCGCGGTGCACTACCCACTGGTGATGAAACGCTGTATGTCAGTAATCACTTTTTCAATCCCCACCAAACGCGTTACGAATAGTGCTTAGAGTATCACTAAGAACCCTATTGAACATTTTTTAAATCGGGTATAACCCCGCCCACCTCCCATATAACGCTAATATACAGAAATACAAAAACTTCGATATATAAGTAGCTATATATTTAAGACAATTTACTCAAAATTAATATTTGCAATAACCGCTTAGCAAAAAATGATGTTAACATAAATTTATGGAAAATGGGCGTGGAACCCCACTTACGTCTACAAATATTTATATCGGTAGCCGATTTATCAATTTCCCAAATACTGCTCGGTACTGTAAAGTCACAAAAAATCAACTTTAGTTAGAGTATACGCTTACTAAAAACTTTAAAAGATAATCGGTTTCTATTGACAGCCATGTCAACAGCGACTAACTTGCTTCCTTATTCGAGTATCCGTGTGCATTTTATTTGCAGAATAAACATGTTTACACTAAATATATGTGTCTACATATAAGTATGTATGTATATGGACAGTCTGCAATTAATGAGCGACAACCAACAACAGCGGCGTCATCGGCATGTCAACAATTTATTCATTGTTGACATACGCAAAACACAAATGACTACTGTACAACAGCAAACCGAAGCATTATTACAAAAAAAAAAATTTACGTAATAAATACATACCTACATACTTACACAGTATATGTGCATATATTAATAATTCTAGTGCCATATAAAAGAAGCAATATCAAGACATTGTTGGAAGGTTGTCGCAGTAAGCCAAGCAAATAGAAAACAATTCTTCTGCATGTGATATGCTACATACTTACAATATACAAATACATACATATATACATACAATTGCTTTTATATGGCATTTGTGTCCAGTAACTTACTTGAAATGTCATATAAGCACGCAGGACATTGTGAGGACTTACATGGCAGGATGTTAATTGCTTAAGCTGTGGTGGCATGTTTAATTGTGCGATTTGCTTGCTTGTTTTCCGTCAACAGACACTTGCGTCGTGGGTAAAAGCTCGTATGTATGTACACAAATATTGGTCATGTATGTTGGCCAACGTACGTGTTGTTAAGTACATATGTATGTATGTACATACAAATGTTGTACATACAATGAATAAACAGAGGGGTATAAATATGTAAGTGCCAAGGCCTAAAGCGAGTACTGTATGCACAGAAATTTACTTTTCGAACCTTACTCATGGTTAACTAATTATCTGGTGACATGTACAACGTACGCAAAAGTTATTTAACTTGTATGTATATCGATTTGGTCTTGAACGAATCCTTACGCATTACATAAAACTAAGCAAGTCTACAAATTACTTCGAATCGATGGATTCTATTTTGATACTTATTAAAACATTTTGGTTCTGTGATATTTTTTTGTTTACATCCTTTCCAAATCAATTTGAAGAATGGACCCTTGACATTCTCCACGCAAAAATTCACAATTATAAATGAAGCAGTGTGTATACTTACATGTGTATATGTATTTTTTTTTTTTATACATTAGAGGGCGAAATTCAACTAACAAATCGCTTGAAGGCAAGCAAATGTTAATTATATTAATTAAATGCCTTTTTTTGGCAAACATTTATTTGCTAAACACATATTTTCCTTTCATTTCTAAGGCCACTCAGACGAACCGGCGCCATGCGAGACGTTCACAATTAATTGAAGCGTTGTGTACAAATTTGCTAACAAATTAAAGGCACTTAAATGTGTTTGCTTTGAGGCCGTAAAACTGCTAATTGCTAACCAAAGAAAAATGATGGATTATTATTTTTATTTAACGACCCATTACGGCTGGGGAAGGAATCGCACAAATTTTCAGAATGTCAATAAATATTTCTTCACCATCCTCCAATGCCAAGGCTACACGGATGACAGACTTAGGTTGCGGTTTCGATAAGAGCGAATTTTATCGCGCGAATAAAATTAGCATTTAGCGAAACCGCAGCCTTAGAAGAGCTTAGCGGAGATGGAGAACAGCACATCTAACCAATTTCCTAGGCTGCGTCAGGAAAAGAAGCATGATAGATCTCCTAGACATCTAAATCTCAAACGAAAAATGTGAACTCAAATCTGCTTATGCTATTAAATTTTAAAAGAGATAACACTTTGATATGCATGTTTTTGCTTTGGTAAAATAACTCCGTCATAGACAAGAAATTTTGGTAGAGTTATGGAGTTAAATGAATACTTACTTTCAAATGTCCATGTCTTATGCAAAAATCCATTTTTTGATATGTTAAGAATAGAATTTGAGAAAGCTTCGAGTAATACTTTTGTATAAATTATACTAACAAAATATATACACAAATGTTGGAGAGTATGTTTGTATTCACTTATTAAATAAAATACCACGGCGTATGAGTAACCTTAAGTCATCTTCCCGCATACAAGCGTCAAGCGAGTAAATACTTTCCTAAATTCGAATATTCCCGATTTTCTTTGCTCTTCACTTTTTTCAACCACCTTTTTCACCCACTCCTATTGGAAGGATATCCAATTTTTCTCACTAATGCCTTCGGCTATTTGTCAATTGATTTGAATTTCAATTTCATTCTGCCCGATTTTGCTGGACATGGAAGTTCGTTAGTTTTTATGAAGTGCGCCAATGATTTTTCCCCCTTTTTGTGCCAAAACAAATGGCAGTGAAATATGTATAAAAATGAATATTCTTTTTGTGCAAATGTACATGTGTATTTATGTATGTACAAATATGCTTGCATATACATACATATAGTGGCAACTGAGGTACAGGTTTGTTTTCTCTTCCTTCTTGTAACTCTCTTTTTTGGCGAATTTTTAACAATTTTTTTTTTTTTCGTATTGAAATACAACACTATTCCGGGCATTCTAACATCATTGATGGCCATTTTTATTTACAAACGAGTGCAGCATATCAATTTTTCATTTCGGAAAACGACGATTGTTAATATATTCGCATGCAAGTTTATAGAAAATACCTATGTATGTATGCGTATATATATCTGAATTGGACCAAATAGCCGCAAACTGTGCAAGCTGCTCAAACGAGTGGGGTCACATTGCTCATCCATACAATCACAGGCCAGTACGAATATTGGGGAACGAAATTGCTGGGAAATAAAATATTTTGCTGTGCCAAATCAATGGTCAGCTTTGACTGTAGAAAATGCGCGCGCGCCCTCCCTCTCGCCTTCAGTACTGTGGAGCTTATTCGAATTTTTTCAACTTTTTTGTTTTAATATCCCAACATTTTTACATTTCTTTGTCAGTTTATGTTTCTTTGCTTTCCCATTGGTGCATCCTTAACTCATTTATTGTTAAAAGATTTCAATCGTTTATTTTTCAGTACAAATACATACATATATATTTTTGGATGGTTTATTTTCGTTTGCAGTTTGTCTGCAGCATTTTCGGGTATATCAATTTACTTTGGAAAGCTGAACGGCAATACACCTAAAAATATTGAAACGAGAATAAACCATACCATCAAGTTACGTTTGCACACATATCGCCACAAAAAGTGAATTAAATAAAAAAAATACAAATGTAGCCATTGTAATTTAAATGCCAGTATTTCATAGAAGAAATGTTTATGTAAAAAAGCTTTCCTTAACAAAAAGCATATCTAAAGTGACAGTGCGCATCTGTAAGATTTTTTCCATTGCTGTCATCTCACACCGTTTTAAGATTTTGACATATTTTTGGGGTTGAGCCCCACTTTGTTTCAACGACGATGGCGATCAAACTTGCATCCATCCTTTTCGTCATTTTGTCGGATGTCAACGTCGTTGGCGAAGGTAAACAAAATGTAAATAACTTTAACAATAATGTGAACTTAAATATAGAATTAAGTGCTTACGCTTTTCGCAAGTTTGTATCGTCCTTTTCCTTATTTATTTTTACACATTTCTATTGTGAGATTTTGATACGGGCAGCCTTGAGACATGACCAGCTCCCCAACTTGCATTTACAGATATCTGGAGCAATGCTGTCTAACTGTGAAGTCACAAAGAAAATGACAAGCATTCGTGGCTAGTTGATGACAATAGTTAGTTGCATTGGCGAATTAGAACTCACATGTGAATATGTATGTATGTACACGTATGTGCTGCAGTTGAATTGTCAAGCGAATTTTAAATACGTTTTGCTGATTTATCTGAATATTGCTCATTTTCATAGAATATCTAAGGCATCGAAGGGCACAAACTCCAGAGTGTTGTGGTTAGCAAAGCGCTACAGGGCCTGGGTTCAAGCCCTGGTTAAAGCAACATCGCAAAAAAATATCGAAAAAAAGTATTTTTCTTAACAGGCAAATAAGAACAAATAAAATTATATCTGTTTTCTCCACACTAAACTTACGAAGCGTACCTGCTACCAAATTCCCTGTTCTCAAAATTTAATTTCGATTCAAGTTACGTTTGATAACAAATGCCGCGATTCAAGCCCAGGTTTTTCTCATTAACTTACCGAGTTAGTGAAGTCATGGCTAATGATGTGACAGATACCAGCCTAGAGAGAGGCCACACAAAGATTTGTATCCCCAGGACTGTTAACTAGACTGCCGTGTTATGCCGGAGATATCAACAAGGAGCACCAAAGCTTCGCTTGTTGACTACTGCAATTTAATGAGGCACTTGTCTAACCTGTATGTTGGTAGATGTCTGCTCTAGACCTTGAAGAAAAAATAGGTCAATACACTAACTCGTTCTAAGGTCATATTGTTATCTTTGAGTGTTCTATATCATCGCTTAAATTTGGCATAACCGTCTATGTACGATTTTTGTGAAACTTTTTAAAATGTATGTAATGCTTTACGCACAACCAAAAAGAACTACCAGCTACAACTGAGGAGGTAGTAACTAAAACACCGTAACAAAAGGGATTTTTTTATCACTGAGTTTACTAACATTTATTTACAAGGACATAACAGTTATAAGTTTTATAGCAAAAACGTTGCTCCATAACAGTTATTAAATGAGAAATATTTTTTATTTCGTCGATAAGAGTTATAACGCAAGGTTTATTTTTTACGTTTCCTGATAACTGTTATGCATGAGAAATATTATTTCCGTTGCCGATAAGAGTTAATTCCCAACGTTTATTTTTTAAGTTGCTGGTTAAGAGTTATTTTACAACCTTTATTTTTTACGTTGTCTGATAAATGTTGTAAGATTAGGATATTGATGAAGATGGAAGTGGAGAATAAGATAAAGATGATGACATAAAAGTGAGAGATTGAAATAACTCTTATCAGATCACTTAAAAATAAACGTCGGGCAATAACGGTTATCAAGCAACGTAAAAAATAAACGTTGGACAATAACTGTTATCGAGCAACGTAAAAAATAAACTTTGGGAAATAACTCTTAACAGCAACGAAAAAAATATTCCTCATCTAATAACTGTTATGAAACGACGTTTTTGTTAAATTTCAGAATTCAGGCAACATTTTCAATTTGTAAATTCGATATAACAGTTATTTTTGGTCCCTGTTTATTTATTATACTCTAAAGTCTTTTAAAAATGGTACAATTAAACATATCTTCTACGAATATACAGCATTCGATTATTATATTATCAATACTTTTTTCTTGGTTTTTTCCAGATCATGTACGTGAATTCAACTGTGGCAAATTATACTATCGCACTTTCCACATGGTCGAAGACAGGGACTCGCTCTTCGTGGGTGCCATGTAAGTTATGCTTCTATAATATTAAAAAAAAATAATAATCTAAAGGTGTATGACTCCCATCAAATCGCCGCTGTTGTACATGCTGCTCATTGTTCTTTTTTTTTGTCCGCAACAATGTGACAGCAACAGTTTGGTACTCGTTTATGCAACAGCAATCCCAAAAAGCCCAATAGCGACCACCACAATGGCGGCGATTTATTGGCTTTTATCGATATTAACTGATTTTTATGTCTCCCGCAGGGATCGCGTATTTCGTTTGAACCTGAAAAATATTTCATCCTCACAATGCGATGTAAGTATTAAACAAAATAAAATAAAAAAAAAATCTACATAATAAACAATTTATGGGAATAGTAGTTGTGTTGTATAAAAATGGTGCAATACTGCTAGCCAAAGATAACAAAATAAATAAACATGAAAACTTATAAAAGGTTAGAATATGACCATAACGGCGCTTTTTCATTAAATAAAGCTCTAATTAAATATTGATAAGCGCATTCAGCTAATACGCCTAAATGCATGCACCGCTTTGGCACTTTGCAGCACGAGCAAAGCGATCTGGTGCTAACTATAAGCGGTAAGCCAAAGCCGAAAAAAAACACAATACCTTCCGTACATATCGTTCGATGCCACAAATACATACACCTACATAAATATTCTGGCAATTCACTTGTGGTTGCTAATACGCCTAAAAGTAAGCAAGTGTTCCAGCAACCGTAAATCAAGTCGCGGTTAATAATACATAAAACATACAGATCAAAGAGCCGCCTTTATCTATGTGTGAGTGAATAAAAAATTTGAAAAGATGGCACAGATAATTTTGAAGCGCTGCGCTTGAGGTAAAGATGATGTGGCTGACATATGCGCGAGCGATTTATAAGCATCCGCCTAAAATTTAGCAGAACATAGACAATTACGGAATAAAGCATAAAGCGTAATGAAAAAATTTAGGTAAAACAACCAGCAAAAGCGATAGACTCGTAGTAAAATTACATAAATTTTTAATGAAAATGTGTCTCAAGCGATACAGACGACCACAAATCCTAAATGTTGTGAAAGTATACAGTTAAAAGAAAAAAAAAATGAAAAAATACACAGCTGCAGAGCTAGACTTTCGTTTGTATTTATTGTCTCTTGGTATAAACTTTGCTGCATTGTAGCGGCAGCAGAACGATTAATCCTGTTGCTACCTTAAACAGCTGACATTGTTTTTATAGCAGGGAGATTTTAGCTGCGATGGCAGGTCAGAGAAGAAAATAAAACTCGGCCGAAACAGACATTAGTCATTTTTTCCCTTAACTACTAATGTGTCTTGTGCTTATTTAAAATGATAAAAAGTGCATCGCAAATGCCCAGGAAGGGAACCAGAAGTAAAAATTGCAAATTTTCTAGGGTATTTGTTTGTTATTTTATTGTCGTTCGACTTTTATGTTCTTCGCTAACATGCCACTATCCTCCTGGAAGTGGCGACAACTCAAATTTTTGTTTTTTGCAAATTTATCTAAAACGGAGATCCACCCCTCTCTAATGGATTGATACATTCTGGTAAAACACATTTCATGATTTTCTTCTATTTAACGCTGCTGAACTACATAAGCAGGTACTTTGCTCGGATATGCATTTTAATCGTTTTTTTTTTTCTTTTTTTTCAAAAAAATACTCAGGAGGCCAATTTCCGTTCTATGAAATTGTGAAGTGATAATGAAGAATTCAATGCCAGTGAAAATTTAATTTGTTCACTTTTTCATTGCATTATATCATTTCAAGCGCCTCTCTATAAATAAAAACGTTTCCATTAACATCTACCAGGTAATTATTTCATAAATTATTGTGAGTTTAAGATAATGATATTAGTTTTTTTTTTTAGAAAAATGTCCAACTTTTCTTTTTCACATTGAAAACTTTTTGGTGAAAATGTTTTCACTTTACGTTTTTACAGAACAATAATTGGCCCCCAGTAAATTATTTAAAATTTACTTAAAAAATTTATAAAAACGTAGAACTCACGCATTTTTGTATGTGTGAGCTTCTCTTCCAAATTGTGACCCGTCTCCGAACGAAAAATGGTTTTATGAAAAAGTTTTTCATGGCAGCTGTCCTGGATTTTCTATTACCTGCCGAGGGGCAACTGCAATTAGAAACATATTTTTATTTTGCTCTAATCAAGTTCGAACCTTGATCTTACTGCACCTCTAACCACTTAGCTATGGCTGCCGATTTTACTTAGCCAAGCGACTTTGGAGGTTTGGATAGTATTTGGAAAATATTGGAATTGATAAAAAGATCTTTTACGCTTAACCCTCTAGTAGGCAGAACCGCCGAACCGCCTCCAGACGGTCGTTAACTAAACACCTTTTTAGTGCACCTATAATAATTTTTTTCTATATTCGTAAGGCACGATCCTTAGACAAAAATCGTACCCTTACGGCGAAGTAAATTTTAATCCGTTATGTCAATCCGTTTTATTTTAATCGGCAGTTGAATTACAGATTTTTGAAACACGGTTAAAATTAATTATTTCTTGCTATTTAGTAATTTCGTAATTAAAGGAATTTTTTCTTTTGAAAAATTTTTTAATAAATATAAAAAAAATCGGTGGATCTCGTTGTAAAAAGCACCGTATTTTAATATAAGTTTNAATTACAGATTTTGAAAACACGGTTAAAATTAATTATTTCTTGCTATTTAGTAATTTCGTAATTAAAGAAATTTTTTCTTTTGACAAATTTTTTGATATAAAAAAATTCGGTGGATTTTGTTGTTAAAAGCACCGTATTTTAATATAAGTTTTATAATTATGTCACCATTCGAAATGGAGAAAATTGCTTTCGAACACAGACCGTCTACAGACCGGCTTGCCGACATATAAAACCCCAGTTTTTAATTTTTGACCGTCTGCAGACGGCATTGCCGGTTCGTAGGTCAACATTGTGTAAGAGAAAGCTGAAAATATGTGTAAGTATATCGGCGAGCCCGTCTCCAGACGGTCTTGGTTTTTCTCTCCTGTAGGAAAATGTTACTGTCACAGATCGAAATGGACATCAATTTTGGATTTCTCGTGCTAAAATCACCCATTCCTGAATTTTTCAACTCATAAAAAAATTGGCCTACTAGAGGGTTAAGGATGCGAAAAGAGTACCGGGAAGAACTTTTGTGGCAGCATTGAAAAGGCTTCTGAAGAGTTTGGACTTCAGAGGTTATGTATTAGCGAAATCTCTAAATATCCCTTCACCGGTCCAAAAAGGGAATAGTAAAAACCTACTGTCCAGGCTCTTCTTATATGTGTCTGTAAAAATCTTGCCCCAAAAGGCAATACCTCAGAATAAAATTTCAAAAACCAAATAACAACAACAACATCCAGGACGAAGTGAGACCTGGGATCTTTCTGCTCATTCAAAGTTAATGTGCATAGATGGCATATGGCAAATGGAATTATTTGGCCCTCAGAAAACCAGCAGTATTATTAGAACTTATAGCCAGTTGTTTTTTCCTGGATAATTTGAAAAATCAATAAGGACTTCTTTTGGATCTCATTGATCCTTACAATGTTGCAAAGTGTAATTGGCGCGTACAAATTTTATAAGTACGAAAAATGTCACCTAAACTCGCTCCAATGAGTATGTTAAATAGATGCGCATGTATACGTACATACATACATAACCACACATAAGCCCACGTTGAATCTCAACGAAAAAGAAAAAATAATATACATAATTTTTCTCTCATAAATATTTCCATTTTGCAACAAGGTCCATTTTTTCGACACTGCAATGCCATCAAAGAAACACAAAAAAAAATGTTGTGAAAAAGCTGAGTACACCTTAGGACATACGAAATTTTTAAACCAAAGTGGTTTTGTACATTTTTAAACTCCCCGCAGTATTCATAATTCACCATAACCAACATAACGTCGTAAAATGGCGAATAAACGAGGCTAGGCCAAGGTAAGCTGTCGGGAATTAAACAAAAAACCAAAAAAAAAACGCCGCTGAAAAGGTAGGCTGCTTAAGCAGCTTAGGAAACACTACGCTGCCTGTGTGATTTTGGGTTTTAGCTTAGTAGCAATGCTTAGTTTTGTGTCTACTTTATTATGTCCCTTAACGCACCCACACAAACACACACACACACACACATGTTTACACTGCGCCCCAGTGTTAAGTGAATCTGCATCTGAGTTATGGATGTTGTTGGGGGGGCAAAAGGAGAAGGAGCAGCATTTCATGACACCTCATCGCACTTTACTTTGTTCTGCACTAAATATTTTATAGCAACATTAAATCTACGACGAATATGGCGCATCAACTTAACGCAATTTGCATTTGGTTGCTTACACAGGATGCTTTGTTGTAGTCTTATTTTGGCACAGTGAATTTATGAAAATTATGTGCCATCAGTTTGGAGCCGTAGAAATGGAAGGTGGTACGAAAGTGTCATTTTAGTAAGTAGGTTCATCACCAAACCCGACAAGTGAGCAAAGGATTGGTGCAAAGTGGTGTTTTTTCATTGCTCACCAGTTGTTTACATTATATTTATTCGGAGAAGTTTTTTGTATTTGATGTATGTATACACCACTTAGCAGCTAACTTTTTCAAATGTATATACAGTTGGCCGGCCAAAGCCACAAATATTCACAACAAAATAAAATATAATTTTCCTAAGATATGCGCTTCTTATTTGTCATTATCTTTAAGATAATTTCTTCGGCTTTAACAAATACATAGTCACCTTCATATAAACTTTTTAAACTATTGAATTAACTTTTACCTGTCAAAATTCATTATTACTTTTCACTATTCCACTATTCGCATGCCGCTAGTACTCATTTTGAAAATTCAATGCGCCCCGTAAGGTTACTCATACGCCTAGGCATTTTTACTCGCTGCCACTAGGAAATGCTTACGTAACTTCTATGCAGTGAAAATGTATGTAAAGAATGATTAATAAAACATGGTTTTGGTTTTGTGCGTGACATAACGCAGCCACAGGCACGGCATGTAGATAAGCATGTATCTTTTACTTGCAAAGATGCGTAAGTGCATCCCTTGAGCGCTGAACACTTTATGAGCATCGCAATACACCTGCCATCAACGTCGACTAACACCTACCATCGCCACATTAGCACTTGGCCATGAGCATATCGCTAATGCGTAGCGAGTGGAGTAGCGCGCATTGCAAATACTTTTTCTGTGCCACACAAGACGGCGCAACATGCCCGGAACTGACGACGATGAGCACAACCTGAGCAGCGCTATGCTCATTATGGCGCCTTACTTTGTCTTCGCATTATGTATTTATTATGTGTGTTACGTGATTTATAAATCAATTTTGTTGAAAGCATTAGAGCACGCACACGCGCACGTGTTTGGTTCGAAGCGCAAGAGCTCTCCTGTACCGCGCCACTTTCCGCATTTCTGGAAGCTTTTGTGTTGTCGCTAAGTGCCTGAATGTGGCAAAAGTGCTACGCTGCTTCTAAATTTATGCAACGCAGTACCGCCTCAAGAATAAAGCAGCAGCAGCAGCAGCAGCAGTACATAATAAAATTAAAATTTACAAATGTGCCGCCTATTTCCACTCGTCTATGGCTGCGTATTCGAAATTGGTTACATCAACATTGCGGCTTGCAACACATGCAAGTAAGTGAGTAGTGCACTTACAGACACACCCCCACACATAGGCGTCCATTGGGGAATGCAAACAAAAATATGTGCCATAAATATGCAGTTGCTCAGCGACCACAGCACGCTCACGCTTCCGCTAGGCAAAAGTCCCAAACCAGTAGGCTTTACAATGCGAAAATAAAAAAACAAACACAGCTGCCGATATGTGGAGCAAACTATAAATTTTCACTCACGCGCATTGCAACTTTTGTGTGTGCACATTTATGTGGATTTGTTGGTGAAAATATTTGCTTTAATTTTCCTTATTATGGCACGCATTTGAATCGCAGCTCAGTACAACCAACCAAGTCTGCTTTCATTGAAAAGTTTGCAACTGTGGCAAGTTGGTTGACTGCTGGCGCTTTCCGTTAGAACGGTTGGCTGCTGGTTGCATGCAATAGCATGCCCCATGGCATCCCTAATACGATTTACAACATTTGCATGCAAATTATGGATAATTACGGTTTATTTACTCAAATTCAATTGCCGCCGATTCACAACACACGTACAAATGTTGCCCGCAAATGAAGTGGAATTACACGGCTGTGCAGCGGCGAGGCTGGGGCGGTGAAAACCAGGCCAATTGAATGCTTATAGTTGGCATAGTTTGGAACTGAAGTTAATATGAAGTTCAGTTCGTTGGCCTATTTCATAATTTCGGGCAATAAATTTGAACTCACCTCTGGTAGAAAGTATTTATAAATAATTGAATGTTGCACAAAACTAGGAATGTACGGGTATGCTTTCTGTATCGAATTCGGCGGTAATAGAATTTATTTTTTTTTTTACAATTTTTCCAGCAGCTAGGCAGTCTGTTACAAGACTTTAAAATAAACGAAAATTAATGTTGACAGCGGCGTTAGGGGCACTTTTCAAGCTCAACTAGAGCTACCCGTTCAACTTATTTAACATTGTGTACGATATGTAGCTGCTCTGAAGGACATAATAGGTTAATTCGAGTCAACATTGTTTGCATCTCAATGCACACCAGCAGCTTAGTCGAGTTTTAAGAAGAGTAGGTGGCTAATGAATTATAACTAACTAAAGAACTGGCAACTAATGACAATTTACTAGTGACTGATGGCTAAGAATAAATTATTTATGCGTAGCAACCAATTACTAATAACGCATGGCTTTTGAGTATCGGAATATCACTATTGACAAATTAGCAATGACTTATGATCGACGGATAACAAATAATGGCTTAGTACCGCAGACTTCTTCTTATTGACTATTGACTAGGGATTTGCGACTAGTGACTGACGACTTATGACTTATAAGTTATAACCAGGGAACGGATTTTTAGGACCTAAAAACCTATAAAAAAGGCAAAATAAAATAACGAAATAGGCTGGAAAAGGCAAAATAAAATAGCGAAAAAGGCAGGAAAAGGCACTAGGTATTGCAAAAAAAGCAAAATAAGGCACTAAAAAGACAGAAAATACGAAGAACAATCAAAAAATACATTTATTTTAGAAATGTTTATATTACAAGTAAAAAGAGAAAAGCTATGAACTAGTTTCATTATATGAAAAATTTGTACTTTGAATCTTTGACTATTTTATCCTTTCGGGTTTCTAACTCATAAAACTTTAATCTGTATAGTTGTAGTAACATTGAACCACAAGATGCATTTTGAAGTTTTCTGGCAGCATTTTCATTCGATTTTCGCGAAAAAAGCCTTGAATGTACTAAATGTGCGCTCGACGTAAGTTGATACAAGTGGAGCCCAATTTAAATATGGAACGTTTGAAACGTTCATATTATCAGGAATAAGAGCGTTTTCCTCGCTCTTTACAATTCTGTCAACACCCCTTATTGTCTCCAAGCCTTCGTTAGCTGAGAAAACGGCTTTGAATTTTTCCAACACCAATTTGGCAAGAGGTCTCTGCGCTTCTATAAGCCGCATGGGCAATGTGTATATTTTTTAATCTTAAAAAAAATTTGTAAATGCTATAATCACTTTTTTAAAGGTAGAAAAGGCAAAAAAAGGCATAGATCTTAAAAAAGGCAAATATTTTAAAAAAAGGCAACATCAAATGTGTATATATGGAATCAGGGAAAGCTAAATCGTTGACATTCTTAATCGAATATACTCCATCTCTTTAGCAGAAAAAAAGCAATTTCCATAAAATCCGTTCCCTGCTTATAACTCTTAAATGTGAGACATAAAATACCTAGAAGCGACTACTCTTAGTGATACTTCTGTGAGTCAAACAATTTTTGGTGGGTAACGCATGGCAAATATGACTCATAAAAATTAAAAGTTTGTTCTTATGAAAAGTTCACAAACGAGGTGGTATGACTAACAAAAAAAAAATATATATCTAATATCAACTTCTTTTGAAAATTGTTGCAGATTTTCTTAAAAGAAAGCCAAGGGGAGGGATCTATTTGCCTTATCCCCCTCTGGCTACGACACTGTTGCAGCCTGTTAAAGATATATGTACATATAGCGAAGTAAACACTAACTAAAGACCTCCTTCGGCAGTAATTATGTATTCCATTTCGTTGTTCTAAAATACGAATAAATTTTATTTCTATTATGAATTTTAGAATTTTGTTAATTAATAAAATCCCTTGAGTTGTATTTACTTACGTAGGTCGTTTAAACTAAATTTATAATTTCTTATTTAATATGGAATAATATTGTAATAAGTCACTCAAAAATTTGTTTTTTCTTTCATTACGACTACAAAAGTCCAAACAATTCCCAAAACTGCAGGTGGAATTAACTATGGACACAATTTTGGATATCATCGCCGAACACACTTTTGGATTGTTTTTTGCCTTTAATTATCTATGCGAACTTTTTAATTTCACAATGTAGAATGTGCCTGTAAAAAGGCAAGTGAAGTTAGAGTTCAGGTATATCTACATAGTTTAGTCAGACCCATGAAAACAAAGTTTTATCTACTACAAATTTAATTCACACTATCCACCACAACTTGTAAATATATAAAAGGACACAAAATTTGAACAATGTGTCTGCTTAATAAATTCAAATAACTTTTAGAGCTTTTCAAATGTATTTTTCATGTCATTTTGCCAAAATTCAGAGACCGCAAAGTAATCTATGTACATACATACAAACTAATTTGAGTTGCCACCGAGGACATCAAAACTACAAGTTGGACATCAAATGGTGTTGATAGCATAATTTTGTAGTACTCTGTAATGGTATATATACATACATACTTACGTGCTGTATTTACCCAGCTAACAAAATTTTGCTAGACATTTTCTGATATCAGACAATTCGTACAAATGTCTTAAGAAATATTTTTTTTTTTATTTTTTTTTAGTTCTACATCAGAAGTGCGTTTGCCAAGAAATAAGTGCCAAAACAAATATGTGACATAGCTGTAATAAATAAACAAAGCAATAGACAAATTAAATTCTCCATTTTTCAACATAATTTGCGTGAATCTTAGCGAAAATTAATATAGCACTCAAGGATTTTAACTTTATACAACTTTTAAAAGAGACGATTATTAAAAATTTTGCATTCATGTTGGTGGAGCGACTTGCGCAATTATTTTCAATAGATTTTAAATTGGAAAATATTCCACAGACAACAAGTTCCGCTGTGGAAGGTTTAACTAAAAAAAAAATCGACATTTTCAAAGGCGAGATAAACAAGGCCGAAAAGAAGACGCACCAATTGAGAAATTGTTTTGAAATTCATATAAAATTTAAATAAAATTTACTTTTAACTTAAAGTAAAATGGAATAAACTTTAGTTAATTTAATCGGATTGTCAATAGATGTCTTTTTCCAAATCTGGCAGATATTCGGCAGGCGAACGCGTGCGTAATTAAATAAAAATTTCCCATGACGCGTTGGCAAGATTTCCGTTTAACCTCTTCATACGTTTCTCTGGTATATGTATGTATGTATATCGGCCAGAATTCTTAAAGATTGCAAACTATTTTACCCAGAAATCTGACGTATATCTGAAAGGTGTCTCTTAACTTTGCTATCCGGGTATGTACTTATGCATCTATGAAGCATTTGTAGCAGTTATGTGTGGTAATCAAATGTTTTCGTATGTGCATATTTATGGTATGGAGCGTAAGAGCATTTTGAGTGCTTCTAAGAGACAAGTTTTTATTTTATATTTACGCATAAAAAATTCACACAAAACAAAACAACAAGAGCAACACATTGCATAACCAACATATGCAGATAGTTGATGATATCTCTCCTTCAGCACATTCACACTAACAATTGTTATCAGTGTGAGAACTTTTCGATGTTTGTGGCACAAATTTACATTATCATAGCTGATCTTAGATTGGCAGTGTGGAAAGTGGTCAACGCATAGAAGAGAAAGTATGCTATGGCAAAAAAAAAAAACAAAACACTAACCAACACCATAAATTGCCATGCATATATTCTCATGCGTATCTTTGTGTTAAAAACGTGGATAATATTATTTTAGTTAATAACAAAATGAAATATTACCGACTATAAAATCGAATCGACCTAACTTATTCTTTCATAAGCAAATCGGTTGTTTCCAAAAAACGTGCAATAGAATCCATCCACGGACAAATTCGCCACACAAATGAAATTAACTTTTAAATAACGTGAGAATGCTGTGATTCGCTTTTTCCTAAAGTCACAACTCCTCGGCAGCAAAAGCAACGGCAAAACGCGCAGAGGAGACCAAGTCAAAGTCCACATCGTATCAGGGGTATAAAGAGTAAATGAACGTCCATACAAAGCAAAGTGGAGACCTGAAGCAGTCATTTGCTACTACAGTCAACGCCATTGAAAATAAAACAAAAAACAAACCTGTATCAAAAGTAAAAAAATAGTTAAGTAAACAAAGTTTACGCTCATGTCTGTCTACGGTCTGACTAAATATCTGACTGTCAGTTAACCAGCCACATACTGTCACTATTGTGTACAAACATAAGTCTGCTCATCATGTCCACTTCAAGTCCGCTGAAGTTGCATGCATCACACTCTTCTCTTTGCTTTGTAAATATGTACATATGTACGTTAGGGTGGTCCAAAATAACTAAAGTAGGAATTTTAATGCTCTCACTCCCTAGGAATGTTCTATATTGAAAAATTATACCCCAACCTTTTTATTTTGATCACAAAAAATATTTAGAGGTCGCTCAAAGTTTTCTTTGTATTTTATATGGGGAAATGGAAATTGTATGGGGTTTTTGAAAATCAATAGTTTTCGATCAGTACGCAATTGTTTATTTAACCATTTATTTATACTAAATATTTTTTATTTATCCCCACCATTTGCATTTTTTATGGGTTTTGGCGGACCTATAAAATAAAGTTGCTATGAAAAAATCATTAAAAAAATAATTAGGTAGTATTGCTGGGAGTCTTCTGAAGATAAGCAGAGTTTTCCGGTCGAAAAATATTGATTTTCAAGAATTCTATGCCATTTCTACGAAAAGTTGTTTTTTCCCATATAAAATACATGGAAAACTTGCAGCGCTTTGAGCGACCTCTAAATATTTTTTTTTTGTTTCAAAATAAAAAATAACAATCCCAGGAAGGATTCCGACTTTACTTTTTCACATACATTTTGGGCCACCCTAATGTACAAGCATACATTTTTCTATTTATCACTGTATGCTTGTATTTGAGTAGTGGTCATTTGAAGTGTTGTGCATTCGTTTGTGCATGAATTAACTTTATTTGCTTTGAGTAAATTAAATAAACTACTCATGGATACAGGACTGTAGGAGCACTAATTTACAATTCACTGCAACTTACAGATAACTCTTCTCTCTGGAGTAGAGTTTAAAGAAGATGGTTGTAATTCTTAAACTTTGGATTTTTGAAGCATCAAGTAATTTACATAAGTTGCATATATTTAAAGTGGAACATTAAAAACTATTCAAATTTTTGATTCTCTTTATCTGTATAGCTCCAGTAGAACGAAAGGAGAGATTAGAGGGAATTTAATTCCAAGATAAAACATATATAGAAATGCTTTCAATATGTTTAAATACATTTAGAGTAAGCTTAATTCCGAAGGGTCAGTTAATGCATTCCAGCTTGTTTGATGACGCAGCAGCTTCTTGGTTCTTATGGAATATGTGTTCTTATTTATGTAGGGGTTGTTGTAACTGCATTTAAATTTGTCAAAACGTTTGTAAATGTTTCTTAAGTTACAGCCATTGACCAGATCTCGATCGTGGGATTGATGTGTTCTGATTCAATTTCCTTACCATCTGCTGTTTCTTAAGAGACAATGGGCAGTTCGTTCATTAAAAAGAATTAACAGATTTGGCTGAACCGGTATTTATGCTGTCTAACTGAATATGAAATTCATTTCTTAATGACAGCTGATCAAATAAGAACACAGTCTCTTATCCTGACTACTCGATAAAGTGATTGTACTTTTTTATTGTTAAAAATAATAATAGCCAAAGTCGGTATTGAAAATTGACATTTTACAAGAGACTATAAATAAAACCTGCTTTAGATTTTTAAATCAAACAGACAAATTGACATCAATTAAATTTGCTAATACCAAAATTAAAAGTAGTAAATTTCAAAATTTCCTTGAGGAATTTTTAACCGACTTAAAAAAAGGAGAAGGTTATCAATTCGTCGAGATATTTTTTTTTATTTCTTATTTTTTTTCTTTGAGCATGAATTCGTAATTTATACCTTTTCTTTAGGAAATTTCGAGTCTACACGGTATTTCTCCGAATTTTTTAGAAGTTTTCCACCATTTTCAGGCTCTTAAATTTGTTTAAATCTTAGCTTAGCTTTTCTCTAATGATTTTTGTAGAATTTTCTTGAGATTTTTTGGAGAATTTTATGGGCTTTTCGAGTTTTTTTACAATTATTTCGAATTTTTATATTGCATTCTGAATTTTCTTTAAACTTTCTGAAAATTTTCTGGTTCTACTAATTATACACTATTTTAATTTTGCACCGATTCCCTATCGTCACTTAAAGCTATTCTTAATATAAGCAACAACGACTATTACCCAGAATTGTTAAGAAATATGTTAATGGGCCTATATCTTAAAATATTGTTTGTCTGGATTCCTGGACATACAAATATACCAGGTAATGAATTCGCCGATAAGATCGCGAAATTAGCTACGACGGCCCCTGTGCACACAATATGCAACTTAAGCCATAAAGACATCAACAAATTTTTAAAAGCCAAACTTACACAAGAAACTGAACGCTACGTATGGAACAAAACATCCAACTGGTACAAATCTCACAATATGAACAAAACTAACTTAACACATTTCCCAAACATTAATCTACATCCATCTCTAACACGACTAGATCTGACAAAATAACTACATACGATTGCGACTCGGACACACAAGACTTACACACCAGAACTTAATAAATAAAACCATCGCAAACTCATGTCCCTATTGCAGAGATAACCACTTATCAGTCAATCATATCCTCCTTAACTGTCCGTCCTTCGACTACTTCAGAATAAATACCTTTCAAAACCAAAATCCAACTAAGTACCTTTCAGATCCTACCACACAAAACATAGAATTAATTATTGAATTTTTAAGAATTACACAACTGTATTTCTTAATATGAATAATTAAAAAACAACCAAAAAATGTCAACTCAGAAGTTAGCTTAAGGCCTTTGTAGCCATAGCTCTTAAGTTCTTAACTTATAATTTTAATTATAAGTTACAACTGTTAATAAATAAAAAAATAAATAATTTTGCTGTACATAAAAACATACATATTTTCGTATTGTCTTTTTATTACAATCTTTGAAAGAATATAAATTTGTCGACGGAAAATATATGTATTTTAAGTCAGTAAAAGGTATTTCAACAGCATGGCATTTTATGTATGTACATATGTATATTAGGCTGTGTCAAATAAAACGAATGTTTGTTTCCTTCGGGTCTATAGTGGTCCAATTATTTCTGCCGAGAATGTGGGGCATTTAGTATGTACTACTTCGCACTGGCGACTGCCCACCAACCAAGTACAGCTAGGACCTACGAGTTTTTTTTACTGCTAGGGAAAGGAAATTTTTTAAGGACCTCTTTTACGGGATAACGTTGGGCCCATGGCGGCCTAAGTGTGCCTTCCATTACACTGGAGAGGGCTAGCTATGATAACCTAACCTAACATTGCTTTTTATGAGTGGCTAAAGAATCTTCATACCTCAGACTTCCCAATTGAGTATTGCTTTGCGAATACTTCCAGCATTGTATCACCGTCTGCAATCAACCAGAATATAATTTTTATAACTTTGACCTAAAAACGAAATTGCTTTCGCTCAACTCTACAAATTTATGCAGATAACCTTCTGTCTAAATTCGAAATGGGGTTAATAAAAATGTTAAATTTCAATACGTTGAGATTTTAGTACTTTCCATACAAACTCGTGCAAACGAGAAGCATCTGCTGGTTGTCCTCCTCATGTATCGGGCAATTCATCTACGTCAGTCGAAAGTAGGAATCTCCGGCGCCACTTATGCATACTTACATACATACATATGTGATATCGTACCTGCTTCAAATTGTGCATAGAATACAATACCATCCGAGTGCATTTAAAACGCCAATGTGAAATTGCCAAATGAAACTGTCACAGTCAAATTGAACTGTCAGTGTGAATGAAATGCGCAGAAGGACTCGCATTATGTAAGCTAAAAGAAAAATAGTTGAGTGACTTAACTTAAGGATAGTGGAATATTTGAAATCTTGTATGCAAAAAGTTTCCATTCTCTTCATTATTCTTATCAATATCTATATGAATTCATAAGTAGACTTTCTGTGCCATTTGAATAGTAATACATAATTCCATGTCTACTGCACATCATTTGTATATTTTTAGTACTAATGCAATATTTATTTCTGCGTACATGCTCTAATTTCATTCATCTTATTCTTTTCTCGCTTTCTCTCTACTCCCCAGCGCGATGTTATTAACTTGGAGCCCACACGCGATGATGTTGTCAGCTGCGTCTCCAAAGGCAAGAGCCAGGTAAGCTAAATCCGCACGCGGTAGTTTTATTATTTATCACTGAATTACATCCGGAGTTTATTTTTATTTTTTTTCCTATTAGTTACCATTGAATAATACTGCCACGGTTCAATTCAAAATTTTGCAAAGCCCCTCAAAGCATATAATAAAATCCACTTTTGTGGGATTTCCCATGCGGGAGGCTGCGACAGCGACTGCTAGCTGCCAGCTGGTTGACATTCAGCTATGTATTCATATAAATATGTAGTGCACATATTTTTTTCATGCACATGCACATGTGTACATATATTCATGGTCTTGCTGTATCTTCATGCTGTTAAAAACTCGTACCCCTTGGCTTGCTTTGCAATCAACTTAAAGCCAAGTCGTTCTTCTTATTTTATCCCATTTATCGCTTTATTTCAATTCTATCAAAGTGTGTGCGGGTAAAATCGGATATGCGCACCACTTTTAGGGAAGAAAAAAATGAAACTATTTTAAGATACAGGTCACCTGCGAGTACTAGTGCCATCCTCCCTATCTGAGTATGTATTTTCTTTTACATATATTAAAATTTTGTCTAACTTTGCAAGCTAAATAATAATAATAATAATCACTAAGATAACATAAAACGTGAACCAAAATAATTTTCGGAATTTTAAAGACCTCTCTAACGACCATAATTCGAAGCAATAAAAGCAGCTTCTTCATGGGAAAAATATTATTGTCATATAATTCCTTGTGACAGCTATTGGTATTAGATATCCAGGAAGTAGTCTTACATCTGCTTTGTTTGAAAGGCTTATTCTATTCCTGTCAAGAGGATAATCGAAGAGATTGGGCTGGCTAAGACCGCACACTAGTATATACGACGGTCCTTTTTACCCAGCCAGTATTTATAAGAAAAAAATTGATCAGTTCCCGCCAATTAGTGACTAAAAATATGACTCCTTACAAATGCTTCAAATATTTTACTATAGCTTTAAATCGTTTATAGCTCGCGGTCCTTAAAAGTAGAAGATACATAAATTAACGGTACGGATGTGCAGTAGAGTGGTCCACAAATATATGAGAAAAAGTAAAGTCTGTATTTTAATGCTGCCACTCCCTAGGATTGTTCTATACCGAAAAAAATATGCATATATAATATTTTTTATTTTGAGATAAAAAGGATTTAGGGAGTACTCAAAGCGCCCAATATTTTCCATGTATTTTATATGGTGAAAAAACAACTTTTCCTGGAAATAGTGTAGATTTCTTGAAAACCAATATTTTTTCGATCGGAAAACTCGGTTTCTCTTCAGGAGATTCCCACTAACAATACCCAATTACGAAATGAAAGAAAAAATTCTGTAGAGTTTAAGAGAAATAAAGTTTTTTTGGTTTACAAGGACGAATAGGTGTTGAACAAAGATAAATTAGTAAATGGCCACAAAGATAAATACAATTCCACTCTAATTCATACCATAAAATCTTTTGTCATTAAAATAAAGATCGCCCTTAAAAAAAAAACGATATTCTCATAAATATGTATCACCCTGTATTTACGTATATTCACAAGCATTTGGGAACTAATAAAAACTATAAACCACATTTCCTACCATACGCCACCGTCGACAGCGCGCAAGACGAAGCTCCTCAAATAAACGCGTTTCGCATCGCTGCATTGCAAGCAAATTCAATTTTTGCTACTTTACGAAAGCTTCCGCACACGAGAAGTGAGCAAATATGCATTTACTATTAAAAGCACATATGTATGCGTATATACATACAGTGACTCAAGCAAGTAACCACGTGTTGATCCCTTTTAAATATTCATAATGTTTTTCAAGCTAATTTTTTTTTGTTATTTTTCAAAATAAATATTGCTCAAGTTTTAACAAAAAATATGTAAATAAATGTTTCACACTTAATGCAAAATTTTGCGGAATTCAACAATTTCCAAGTTTTTAAAAAGTATGCTTCTCTAGAATATTTCTGGGTACGCAGTTTTATAGCTCATACAATTATTTTTATTTTTTTTTTGATTCAGTTTTAAACGGTCTCCTACGACGTCAACGCGATTTTGCAACCGCTGAAACTTATATTTCATTAGACTAAAATTGCATGGGTTATAAAACTACATAGTCCACAATGTTGTAAAGATTCAGATCAAAAAGGTTTTTGAAATTTCGACGAATGTTCGTTGAATTTTCCTAAATTTTAAATTAAGTTTGTAAATTTTCTTTACATGGTTTTTGTTAAAGCTTTTTGAGTCACTGTATATACATATGTATGGATATGGCAGCGGTTTTGCGATTGCGTGCGTACATTTCGAGTCAATTTAGCGCATTTATCCTTTGAAATGTACTTATACATACATATGTACACGCATACATAGAGACATACATACTCGCATGTGCTTGTCTATATCAGATTACCCGTGATTTTTCGACATGGCTCGCCCTCTTCTACTCCTTTCACTGCAATAAAAAATTTCAAATATCGTGGGTGGCGGCCACCAGCGATTTGATTGATTTTTATATCATCTTCCGCATGGAGCAAATGTGTATATAATAGAGCGATTCCTCTTCACGAACTGCAGCAGCACCGCATTGCATTTAAGGCAGCGTCATTGCGGTTGCTGCTGCCACTGCCACAGCGACTACGGCACGCAAGCGTACCTACTAAATGTGAAACCCCAATGTCGATGCAGATTTTTTTCCCGCTCTCAAAATCTCGTCATTTTATTTGTGGCTTTCAATTTGTGCACTCACTTGCATTGGCACAGCTTTTGCTGCTGCCGCGCATCTGCCATTGCCCCAATTGACAGCACAACATCTTTCAATTTTCTTCACATTTCCCCATAGCTGTTTCTTCAAATTCGCTTTTTTTTGCATTTTGCCCCTGCATTCAATGCAACATTGCAAGGGATTATTGTGCGAAATATTGCAGCAAATTTGTTACTTTATTTTTTTCCGCCTTTTATGATATTTACTTATTTATATTTTTATTTCTCAGCACATTCTCTTCGCATTCACGACGCGGCGTAGTCAGCGAAAACTTGCAACATTTGCTACTTTGCAATCTTGCAACATAATTTGCGGCTTGCATTTTTGTAATGAGCAGCTTGTAAAAAATTGATTTGGCATTTTTTTCCAGTTGAACGGCAGCAGAAAAGTTTGTTTCATTTTTTATTAATGATCGAGAATATTTCTTCAATTTGTGCAAAGTGGAGATGAAAGTGATACAATTTATTCAGAGGGTATAAGCCTCTTTTTTCCGGAAAATTATTGAAAAAGTGCAGGCAGCATAAACTTCCGCTTGCTTTTTTTTTGCTCAGAAAAATTCTAAGGAATAAAATTATTTGGAATACGAAGCAAGAGAAATGTTTATGGAATTTATTATTTGTGCGGCAAAATCCAACTGACTGAGCATTAGTGCAGAATTTCTTCGTAAACCTTGCTTTCCAGTTGCATCTAAAAAAAAAAAAAAACAGTTTTTCGATCATATTTTTCGTTGGTTCCAACAACCGAGGCATTATTTATTGAAAATGCATTCCTTATCAGGAAAGATCTTTTGGCTTTTACTCAGCCTACTTTCTATTGATGTTGATAAAGCCGATTTTTTTAATTAAAGCACTTTTGGATCAAAGGATATTGATTAGCTCGGATAGAGGGCAGGACCAGGATGAATTTATTTAACCAACAATTTATTCAAGCAAAAATGTTTCGGGTAGCCGTCGGGGCTAATAATAACCATCAGTTACCCCCTTTGCATGGTTGTAAGTCATTTGGCTTATAGCGCAGTGGCTTTGCCGTTTAGAAAACTCCGGAGAAGTTTTTGGGGGATGAATCAAGCGAGATTGTTGAGCACCGGTTATGTATTGATGTCGTATGTTCAAAAAATTAATTAATTTACGTTCAAAATGTGGGTAACCGCTGCGACCAATTGTAACTCTTGTACCACCTCTGTATCTGAAAGCCATATAGAGCCCCGACGGCTTTTAGCGCTTTGGCTTCTGCCGTTGTGACAACTCCGGAGGAGTTATGATACATTAAGCGAGATTGTTGAGCATGCTTCAGGGGGCTAGCAATTAACTACTTTAGTAGATATTTTTCTGCGACAGTTGAGAAGTGCGTGTGCGTAAACAATTTCGAATATGAAATGTATGCACATACAGCTTTGCACATGCTTGTTAATATATATAAACGTGCTTTATATCCGGTTTGGTACCAGTTGCTTGGGGTGTAGCATACTTTTAGGCACTAGGTGTTATAAGTTGCCTTAACAGATAAACTTTTATTTAAAAAAGTATCAGCAATTCAATGACAAACTACTGGGCATTATTTTAAAACTTATGTATGTATGTATATATTGCACTAATACTATGGAAAATGTCATAGTTTTACACTAATCCAGTGACATACAAAATTTTTCACACACATTGCCAGCGACGTAGATACCCATCTGCAATGTACTGAATTCCAATTTCAATTTACGAGTACTTAGAATGAGCATCTAAATTAAATTTTTCACACTGCAATGCACAACATGTTTTGGAAAGACAAACACAATCGCTACAACCTGTCATAATTTGCAAATGACAAAAGCAAAATAGTAAAATAAAAACAAGAAACGAGGAAAAATATTTAGTTTAAGTTCGCACAAAAGTGCACTGTTTATACCCAATGCGTATCTGTACTAAGTTCGAGTTCTTTCGAAAAACTATGGTGGAAGGATATACAACTTGGAGACTATTTGCCAGCCGGGGCATTTCATGATGGTTAAATGACCATAGTGAGTGAAATGCTATTCGCGCTAACACAACCAAAAAATATTTCCACATATCTCTAATAGGTCACCTTAGTATAAATCATCAGCGAAGACTTTTATCTCCATTGGCTTCACTAATCTAAACAGGAGTAGATCGCTTAAACCGTAGGCAGAATTTACTCCACGTACATGACCCCATCCGTTAAAAAACTACAGAGCGGCTAGAACTGGTTGGCGACTCGATAGAAATGTTGGTAGCAACACAAAAGGCGATTGAACAGCCGGCTCTAAATTGTGCTACAAACAGCTGTGTGGTCGTCGGTAACTAGCATGGCTCCGTGGACGAAGCCACTGACGATGTCCAAATCTAAGATTTTCATGCAATGCCTTCTGAAGCCGCTTGAGCATTATTTGCATAGCACGCATTTAGGGAGCATAACATTATGAACAAGCAGTTCCTGTCGAGCCTACAACTGCGGCACTTGATTCATGCCGAGCCTTCCCTCAGGCACACAGGAGCCAATTTTTGAATTTGCAAGACCAATCCCAGCCATACGTACGCCCTTCTATAAACCAGAAGGACTACTTATTCTGCACATTGCTATGCAATGAAACTATAATTTGTTAGGGCCAATTAAAAACCAATAAATCTGATAATATATATATATTCATTCAATTCGAACTAGGACAATGCAACAGAATTTAAGAGCAATTCGGCACGCTAACTTAGTTACACCTTTAGCTCATGTCCCACCTCTGATCAAGAGTCAATCACCTTTGTCCACTTTTGCCTTGGCCCATGAAACTTTGGCACAACCCCGTTCTGGATATTGTAGCAAGTTAAACTCCTAGGCCTGCCTTTAGATTAAAACAGTTCTGATATACCGAATTCGGCAGGTCCTCCGCCACTGTTTAAATACTTATGTATGCAAATACATATTTCTGAACTATTTTCGGATTTAGTAAAATATGAACCGGTTCTAATTGGTAGCATCCTCTAGGTACCCCTGAAATGCTTGCTAGATATATGTTTTTATTTAGCAGTAACACTGGCCATAATATCCCAGAGAATTTATGCACTAGGTAAGGAAATATAAGCAAACTATATATTTCTCATTATGCCTGTGCAATCGAGCAACAAATCTGCAACAGCTGTGCAACTTCGATTGCAAGCGCACAAATTGTTTATTTTTTCACTCATATTTATTTTCTATTTTCTTTTGTTGCCAACAACAAATTTGTGGTGCTAAAAGACAGCTTAAAAAACTTCAAATAAAATCAAAACAGGAATAATAAAAAAAAACAAAATTGCACATTACAAAAATATGCTATAACTTTTATTCAGCGCTTTGCGTTGCATTGAATTTATTTTAAAAGTGCTTACATTTACATACATAAATACCAATATGTATAGTATATGAGTTCCTGTCTTGCATTATTTTACTAACTGGTTTATTTATTTATTTTTTCTTTTCTTTCCTTTACAGATTTTCGATTGCAAAAATCACATTCGTGTCATACAATCAGTGCAAAATGGCGACCGGCTTTACGTTTGTGGCACAAATGCGCACAATCCCAAGGATTATGTCATCTATGTAAGTACGAGTATCAATAGAAATAAACACAAAAACGTAGACCACTCACATACTTTGGGTACCAGTATAAATATGATCAGTGCTTAAAGGAAAATTACAAGAAAATCGCTACCAAGTCGTAAACTTGCAACAGAGTTGCAGCGCACCACACACGAGTGTAGGTTGAGATAAAGCAATGCGGAAAAGAACGTACAATACAATTTAAGCATTTAAACACTTTGTCGCCAGCAAGAGTGCGTGTCCAAGCCACTGCCTGTCTTCGCCCCGCACCCCCACCCCACCCATACTTCTATGCGTTGCAAGAAAAAGCTCAACCAAACATAGATAAGTGTTCAGCGAAGTCACTTTCTTCCACCGCTGGTTAAATTGTGTCGTACGCCTGTCCAATTGCTTGCTTCTTCTATTCCCATTCAGCTTTCTTGCTTCGTTTGACGGAGAACAGATTGAAGTTATCGTTGATTTCGTGCAAAAACAGATTTTTTACTTTTTCCTTATTACATGTTTGGCTTTTTTTTTGTTGTCGGCAGTTGCAAAGTGAATACTCATCGTTTTAAAAACACACACATCACTAAGTAGATGTACTTTTTTTATTTGATTGCATATAAGTAGGTATGTGTGTATGTTTCTTACTGATGTCTGGAAAATATACGAATGCCCCATTTATTTCACATAATCGCATTCTCTATGCAATTTACACATAAGTCCATATGTGCTTGAGCTGCAGCTGATAGAAATCAGCACAAATATCTAGTAACGGTGACAACACGTTCTCATTCAATTGACACATATTTTTGTGTGCGATTTTAAACTTATCGTACGACTCATGAAAATAGAATTATGCGATGTTTGGAGTTGTCTGGAAGTAAAGTTGTAAGTGTTTTGAGTAGACAGTAAGATGTTCTGGAAGCCTAATACTGAGTAATGAGTAAAAAGAAGACGGTTTCTCTGGACTGCTGTAAAACGCCTAAGGTGCAAAAGTGGCCTACTCTAAAAGGGCAATATTCTGTTTGTAAGCAACCACCATTAGGAAAATAATATTCTACATCGCGTACCAGTTTCTGCCCTAATTTTTTTGCTTTTCTAGTTTTTTTAATGGTCCGCAGAACATATTGAAGGTTGGGTCGAATTTGAATGGTCGGAGTTGAAGGATTTGTATTCTGCCAAGAACTATCCAATAGTCAAAGGTTAGGCTTCCGAAATCGATTTGATACGTACTATCGTAATACCAATTAAAAGGATAGATACCCACTCAGATATCCCAGCGGAAAACTGTGCTCTAGAATCACCAGATATCCCTCTGTCTCAAATCAGTCTGATTTTTGTTCAATTATATAGTCACGCTTAAGGAAACTACATGGCCAAAGAATTGAATAGGCTAGGCGCCTTTGAAGTCTCTTTCTCCTGACTGAGAGGTTCTAAGACTTCCTGCGGCCACTTGAGAACTGCTCCTGGGCAACTAACTGGGCGGTCAATGGAGCTATTTAGCTGGCTTTGCGCTAACTCTGGATTCTAACGTGAGTTCTGATCGGGCATTGTCTAATAAGAACCCTAGCAGACGACTTACTTTCAAAAATTTTTGAAAAATGAAGAGTTGGAATCATCTCATCATTTATTTTCATGTTGTCACGCAAATGTTTTATATGAGAAGATAAAGATTTTCTACTGTCATAGCCTATCACATGCCTATAGAAAATTGGATGTTGGCTGCAAAATTAATCAGACCTGAATTCTACTTAGTACAAGTACATACTTCGCATCACTCGGCTACGGTGGCTTGGTTGTGTTATTAAAAATATTAGACAGATGAAAAAAATATGTACCCTCGAACGTTAGTGATTTGGCCGTTGCTCTCTTACGAATCGAATCACCTTGGGCTAAGACATTTCATCAACTTTATTTCTGTTCATTTCAGTCCAACCTTACTCACTTACCGCGCTCGGAGTATGTTATTGGTGTCGGCTTGGGTATTGCCAAATGTCCCTACGATCCGTTGGATAACTCAACCGCCATTTATGTGGAAGAAGGGAATCCTGGTGGCTTGCCTGGATTGGTAAGTAATTTTGTTTATTTGTGCGTATGTATGTACGCATATATTCTATTAGAACTATTATGGCGTATACCGTTGTTTATTTTTTATGTATGTAAATGTATAAAGTGGCTTTGAAATCGGCTCAAGCGTTTGGTTAACCCTTTTTGTTTTATCCACAATTTAAAGCATTTTTGTATACCTTTATCTTTTACATTATTTTCTTTCTATGATTACAGTACTCGGGCACTAATGCGGAATTTACAAAAGCGGATACAGTGATCTTCCGTACGGATTTGTATAATACCACAGCAAAGCGATTGGAATATAAATTTAAGCGTACACTTAAATATGATTCCAAATGGTTGGACAGTGAGTAGAAAGCAATTTTTTTGTTTTAAGTTCATCGAAGCAAAGAACTGATGAAGCAGAAATAATTGATGTATAAATATATATAAGAGAGATGGACTGCCATTTTATGGAAACAAGTTGATTACCTACCAAGGATATAACTTAAATTATTTATACATTTTAACTGGCAACATTTCTTGCATCGCAACGCTTCCCACAGATGAAGCAAAAAAAATATATCTCAATAAAAACGTAGCAAACAAAACAAAAACAAATTTTTCGCACGAATGCTTCACAATTCCACGAGCGAAAATTCAATTTTGTCATCAAATAAAACTTTGCAGACATTATTGCAACATTCGACACTTTGCGTCAAATCGGCTTAAAAACAAAAGATATTAAATTTGCATAACGAATTTCAAAGAAAATTCCGAGAACTAAAAAAAGAGCAAATGAAGTCGTACGGTGACTCCTGTGAATGCATACACACAAAAGAAGCAAAATATTTTGCAATTTAAAATTCATATTCAATTTTCATTCACGGGACGACGCAAAAATAAAACCAAAACAATGCTGTGAAATTTATCTAAGAAAATTAGTTTTATGAAATTTTCATTTCAGCGCCTGAGTCACGACTCCAAACAAAAGACAATCTAATAAGTTTTCTGTCTTTTAGCGATAATTAAATTTGTTTAACGCAATAAATGCGCACAAAGTGCGGAAATCAAAGCAAACTTATGAAAGCAATAATGTGCTGAAGAAGAAGAAGACAACGCGACAATTGATGGAAACTGGAAAAGAGATTATGAATATTTTGGCTATGCTACACTGCTCTTTAAGTAGTATTCTGATTCTAAATGTAACTTAATTAAACATACAGTTGGTATTATTATTGTGGCGTAGTAGTATTTATTTCAGTAAAGTTTTTGAGCTCTTAACCGCGATTGTTTTTAGGAAAAATGGAATAAGCAACCGCTTCGCAGTTGTGGCTGCTATTTCGGAGATCACACATCTCCTCATCCGACTCCGATATTTTTCTACTAATTAGTGAATAGTATCTCTCCATGATACTAGAATTTTCGTACATTTTTAAATTCCAGTACGAATTGAAGTTCGAAGGTCATTTAGGGGTTGAAAAAGGCACTTCCGAGAAAAAAGTTTCCAACAAGAAATATTTACTTTTATTTTTAGAACTCGAATCAGTAGTAAAAACATGTAAGTCTTATTTGTAAAAATGGACCTCAAGTCAGTTTAACCTACTTTCCGTCAAAACCGGTCGTTGCCCTGACGGAAACAAGTAATTTTTTTTTAAATCAACTAATTGAAAGACTACTATATGTAAAACAAATGCAATGAGTAAATGTTTCAAATTTGTATACTCCTTTTGTTCAACAAAACAATTTGTGTCTTGGAAGTATGAAAAAGCATCTGTGAAGTCCAGAACGCAAGCATATTCAAAAGAAAAATACTGACTTTGAAGTTGTGTAAACCAAATTCATTTTAAAGTAGTTAAACTGAAATGCAGAGTCGGACAGTCGACTTACTGCTTGTACACAATTCAAACTGAACATTTGAAAGGACATTTATTCTGGCTGTAGCTGAGCGTACAAAGATGTTTTCTACAATTGATTGCAGCCATGAGTGTCCATGTTCAAATCTCATTAGACGAAACATTTAATTTTAAGTTTTTAATTTTCGAAAGCGAATTCAAACGACTTACCTTAAAGTTGTGTAATCCAAATGCCTTTTAAATTAGTTGAAAATACATGCAGGAAAAGGTAACTGACTGCTTCCTAGGACATCGCCATGTTAAATAAGTGAGTTCGTTCTAGGTAAAATAGTGTCATTGAAAAATGAAGTTTATAAATTTCTTTAAAATTAAATAAATTTCCTGCAAGGTGGTTATAACATATTTCTTTCGTTTTTCAATAAAAGCATTTCTCTCAATTTTGGAGGGGTTGGATGGGTGGTCCAGGACACCCTGTATATTTGATTCATTTTTTAACAAATATAAATTATACGGAAATGCTTCGTAAAAATACTAGAATTTCAATTATTTTTGTTGTGTATAAATGCCCGTAAGCAAATCAATCGCATATTTAATGCCAAAAGGTTGCTTATGTAGCTAAATGGAAAATTTAACCGAGTTGAGTGTCCTGTGTTCCGCTCGGTTATACTAAAACGAAGCTATTATATAAGTTATCCTTAAAGAATTTTTTTTTTTGTCATTTCTGCGAAAATTTAGCCTTGGTCTATCAGGACGTCTCTAGTACCAATCAACACATCTGGCAATCTTTTTCCTTTCCCCATAATACTTAGGGAGAGCCGTTTACGGCTTCGCTGTCAAAGCTCCACTGTTAGGCGATGTGTTATAGCAAAGGTTTTACCGCGTTACTTCGCCTATTCAACCCGCAAAACAAAACCAAAAATATCAACATTTAATAAATTTTATATGCATTAAAAACAAGGAGAATATCCCAGAGAGTACCGCCGCAAATTTCATTAAATTTAAGTTTTCGCTACAACAAGGCGGCTGACAGGATGCCTAGCGAAACTTCTTGCCTCGCTACCCTCCCCGATAGCCGATAAACTATGTAAATAGGAGTCTACCTAGAATAGAAAGCAGCTTGGGACTGCCGCAAAGGTGCCACGACTCATTCATTCTGCTACTTCTTATTCCCCTATTTTCCCCGATCGTTGTTGTTCCTCTTAATTTGTGTTTGAGCAGAAGCTTTGTAGGCACGCTTGTGTGCTCATACTTGAAAGCACTCTAAAGCTGCTAATACAATTAAAGTCTTTTCAGTTCAGCTCGGAAATTAATTAAAACTTGTATTGCAGCAGATTAAAATAAAAGGCGCGATGTATCGAGAAGCGGGTGTCGTGCAGTGTTCGGTAAGGCCAAAAGGGCTTATTCACTTCGCCTATAAAAGCTTTGTACATCATTTATGAAATGTGAATGGTCAAAATCTTATTAGTTTTACGTTGAATGGCGTTGAAGCGAATTTTTGTTAGCAATTATGTGGATAAATAGATGGCGTAAATAAAGCTGTTTTAAGCGCAATTAAACGGGATAAATATTTTAAGTTGTGCTTGGTCTTTGGTAATCAATAAAGGAACAAAGCCGTTTGAAAGTTTTATTGTACATAGGATCCAAAGCTGTGTACTATTTAAGTATGTATGTATATTTAAAGCTTAAAAATGTGTATTGCCGTTGATTTTCATGAAGCTCTCAATCAATTTAAATTTTTAGAAATCTAAAAAAATGTTTTTAATTCATATTTTTAAAGCCTCTTTTTTCTCATTTTTTACAGAACCAAACTTCGTCGGCTCCTTCGACATTGGCGAGTATGTTTATTTCTTTTTTCGTGAAACTGCCGTCGAGTATATCAATTGTGGCAAGGCGGTGTATTCTCGCATAGCGCGCGTTTGCAAAAAGGATATCGGCGGTAAAAATCTGCTCACACACAACTGGGCCACATATCTGAAGGCGCGATTGAACTGCAGCATCTCCGGCGAATTTCCTTTCTATTTCAATGAAATCCAATCAGTCTATCAGTTGCCAATGGATAAGACGCGTTTCTATGCGACCTTCACGACCAGCACGAATGGGCTAATCGGCTCAGCGGTGTGCAGTTTTCACATCAACGAAGTGCAAGCGGCATTCAATGGTAAGTGGAAATGTAATGAATAATATGTGTGTATGTATGTATTTCGTATCCACATAAATATTTGTAAAATGTGCGCGTACGATTGCAGAAACTGTATGTAGATGGATTATTAGTGCTGAGCATGGGAAGGACTTAAGTGGCTTATAGTTTAATTAATATTTACTTTTAATTATTTATTCTTTTGATTTGAGAGCAGCTTACATTCGTAAAGTGAAAAAGAATGTGAGCTTATATGAAAGTATTTCCAATTTCAATTTAAGCTTTTGCTTTTTATTTTATTTCATGTCTTTTGTACATACATACATATTTATGTTTATATGAACGGCTGCGCTTTTAATTGTGATAAAAAAACTTCTAGTTTCCTGAAACTTTTCGCACCTTCGCGTTTTTAAATGTTTTTATTTTTGCTTATTTGTATTCTGTATTTACATACATACATACATACACACATATGTTTGAAACATCAGAGTCGAATTTCAGTACAAATTCTTGAGCTTGAACTCACTTCAGCAGCGCAAAAATTTAGTCACCCATTTGTACGTTTCTTAATTTGTTATGGAAACAGCATTTAAGTGCTTAGGGATTATCTACTTGCTATCTTTTCATTTCAACGCTACAAAAAACCTCTTTCTATGCTTGCATGTCCTTATGTACATAAGAAAAAATTAGTTAAGTATCTGAATAAAATTGTACACAGCTGTTCATTTTGTTCTGTTTTTTATAATATTTCTTTTATTCACTTTTTTCGTTCTCACTCTCTTCTTCTCTCTATTTGCAGGCAAATTCAAGGAGCAATCATCATCCAATTCCGCTTGGCTACCTGTGCTCAATTCACGTGTGCCCGAACCGCGTCCTGGCACATGTGTCAATGATACCTCAAATCTGCCCGACAATGTATTGAACTTTATACGCTCGCATCCGCTTATGGATAAAGCTGTAAATCATGAACACAACAATCCAGTCTATTATAAACGGGATTTGGTTTTCACTAAGCTCGTTGTTGACAAGTAAGTTTACTTTGTTTATTCACTTATGTATTTGTTTGCCTCTAAACAACTATATATATAAATACAGTGTCTAATACATATACATATGTAACTCGATACTGTGAATTCTTCGTTGTTTTCATTATCTCTCTAAAAAAAAAAATAAATAAAAACCAGCAAACGTTAGCAATACCCCCACTGTCCACTTAGACAAGTCCATATTCCCCTATAGGGAGATTCGTAGTCGCCTACTAAGATAGCTAAACTTTAGCCCATTTGATCCGCCTAAGGTTTAACTGAACTGGTTCCAAAGACATGCAGGGCTCAACCGAAAACCATGTGTTATATTATTTTCACGAAGAAAAAATAAATAATACTAAATAATTACATTTTCTTCGTGTGTCATCGTGTTAATTCTGCTTGCACCCGTAAAATGTAAATCTTCTGATTTTCTGATTGCACCCGTAAAATAAGGCGAAAGGCCGTCTATGTCCGCGTATTGTATTGTTTTTTATCCCAACTATAAAAAATGAATTTTGGACTTGTACTGTTGTCGAACTCATTTTGATTGTGATAAAGAAAATAATTTTGGCTGATTTTGTGAGCAACGTAAAAGAGAGTAAATGTTAACGGTAATCTGCAAAAAAACAGGGTTTGAAAAAAGTTTTAAACAAATTAATTTTTTGTTTAACGTAACCAAACAAAAAAATTTTGAATTTTTTAGTTTTTCAACTTAATTAACGCCTTTTTATTGCATTAATTTAATTTAATTTTCCCACGCGCTTTTTTGCAATCGATTTATTACCAAAAGCAACGCAGATCGCACATAATTTAAATATTTTATACACACACGTGTGTACATACATATGTACAAAAAATATACAAATTAACATTTATATTTTTGTATTTATGTAATTGCATAGCATTGTGTAGATGTATGCAATTGTAAGTAACTTGGCCATAGTGCAAACTATTCGCCAGAATGAGCAAGCGGACAAATGCAAATGTGTGGCGCAGCTATAAGTACGTACGTGCTGCGCACACCAATTCCCACTAATTACAATTTCAATTAACAACAAATATTTTTGAAAAAAAAATGCCCTTAATCGGAATTATATTGGTAAATATTTGAACGATGCGATGGAAATGTACTCAGCCTAAGCACCCTACAATAAAAAATTCGGACCAAGTTTTTGTAGGTTAAAACAGGCAGAAAAGAGCAATGAAATTTTCAAGGATTTGCGTGGTAAGAAACGATATATCTACTCGGAGTCAAATTTTCTGAAAGTTTTTTTCCTCACATGTCATTGTAACGGGCTCAATCTGGCATAATATCGAGGAACCAAATTAGTTAGAGCATTTACAAGACATTTTAAGAGCCGCAATGTCATAAAGTCGGAAAATTTTTGTAAGCAAAGTAACAGTGGGAATTTTAACCACGCCAAAAATTTTTTTGAACTGAAAGAAAAAATATATAATTAGCTCTGATTATACCCTCCGAATCCTCTAAAACCATAAATATTCTATTGTTGTTATCTATCAGCATGTCTCTGCTCTAAGAAATCGCACAAAATATGTAGACACGGCTTAGAAAATAATTCTTGGTGCTTATAAAATGAAAAGGTAATAATTTTTATTTATCTTACAAGTGCATTTGGGACCGTTTGCGAAATTCCACTGACTTTACTGCAACCAAACATATATGTATAGCAGGACAAGAACTAGCTCAATAAATACGCCGAAGATATGGAACAGCTATTTGCCAGTGATGCTTAAGGTTCAGTGATATTTCCAATGGGTTACCAACCGACCAACTTTTTTGGAGGAATTTAAATTAAACTTCTGCTTCGATAAAAAAAAAATCTTTATATGTATAAGCAACTCCACAGGCACTGTCACCATTGTCAAAATTTTTCTCCCAAATGTCTCCTAAGACCGCCTGTAGCGGGCTCTCCCCAAACGCTCCTAGCTCGTAACAGCTGCTGCTATTTTTTCTCAGTTATCTGTTTTCGTGCTCTCAGTAATAATTACACTCATCAACCTTAGCAGCCGCATTCTTAATTTATCGCATTGGTTTTTTTTTTTTTTAATGTGCGTTAAATTATTTTTTAATTAAATTTTGGCTCATTTTAACGGTAATAAGGAAAGAGAAAATCAGCGCCACATTTTTCCTGACACTTTATTTTTATTTTATTGCTTTCTACGTTTTTCCAATTATTATGTGCGAATATGTTTGTATGTGTTTTATTGTTTTGCTTCGGCATTTTTAATGCGCAGCGTTGTTGCAAATTGATTTTTAATACGATTCGCACTCAAGCGNGGATCAGAATACATAAAAATTATGCGTTTCCTATATCCACAAATTTTTTTTGTAACGAAAACATCAAATTTTCGCTATTTTTTAGGATTTTTTGCAATTTACTCGAAATTGGGGGGTGACCGGCCAAAACTAACTCAAAATTCGGATTCAGCGGGTCGAAAAACATGCCCGTAGGTAGGTGGCGTCCGGTGTACAGAACAAAAATTTTTTTTTGTGTGCCGGTGTAATTGAATGTGAATGTTTTCATGATGGTAATTGAGAATACAAATATACGGTACATATTGTTACTTACATGCATGTGAATGTATGTATGTACTGACGAATTTTTACGCCATTACCAGCCAATTGCAATTTTACTCAATTTCACTTTTTGTTTGAGTGCATAGCGAGTACTTTGACAATTTATGCAAATATTTGCGGCAAATGAAATCAATAAAACCAGAAAGGGAGAGATTTAAAAATAAAATACAATTAAATGTGTTTCCCACAGTTGACAGCTGAAGCGAAGGCATGTCATTTACTCAATCAACCGAAATTCAATCAAAATAGTACCGGCAGTCAATTTCAATAAAATTCTGTTGAAATGAAGAGTTAATATAGATATGTAGCTATATTATAAAGTATATCTTTTTTTATAATTTTTGTTTTATAGCCTATTTACAGCTAGCTCCAGAAGTGCAGCGCAAGCTTAGCTACTTTTAAAAGTAATTGCATCTAAACTGTAAAACAAAACGTTAATAAAGGTCAGCCTAGCATGAAATACTTTTTAGCAGTGGTGGCCATTTAAGAGAACTTCAAATTGTATTTATTGCTTTATGTGAAATCAACTATTTCATTCGTCCCATTCGAGTAATTTATTTGATTTTGTTTACTTTAATATCCTTTTGAAATTTATTTTATATACCGGAGTACGAAAAGGTTTCATGAAAATCAGAACTATTTTTCCTGTACGCAAGCTGGCCACCAATCCGTTGCAAATTCGACCGCACAGCCGCATTTATAACATTTTTGTAGCGTGTAATAAACCGCCCGGCTCGCGGCGTATTGAATTCACAACAAATAATTAAGGGCTGAAGTGCATTGAGCGGCCAAAAGCCGGCTCAAATGGCAGCCCTTAGGTTGTCACACAACCGCGCTGCAGCGACCATGCTGAAGCTCCTAGTAATGGTGACTGCCTTACGACACAGCAATTCGTTTTGCGTTCTGCGCAGCGCTCAGCTATCCTTCCAGTGGCAGCAATTATACATATTACAATGCCTGTGGCCACTGCTGAAGATTTTCATTTTTCACGTCACTGCCATATTTTCTTCGTTGTCATCGTCGCCGTCTTATCCTTGTACGTTGCATTGTAATAATTTCAGTAGCCGGCCGTTCGCCACTTGCACGCTTAATGCCTCTGAGCGCCTGTAAGTAGGCAGCGGATGTAAATGCTACGATGGGCAGATGCGCTCCGCTTGATTTTTGATTGCGTGCGCGGCGCTTAAATCGCGTATTAATAAAAATTGTTGTGAGCGAAATGCGCAGCTTTATGTAATATTTTATCGTTCATCGGCAATTTTTTTTTAAATATATATTTTGTTGCCGCTTATGAATTCATACATATATTAAATGCACTTCAAAATGTAATAATAGCGTTTCGAGTTCGAACAATGGGATAGATACTCGTATCTCCTTTGTCACCCCGCCTGCCCGCAATGCGTTCATTGGCATTGTTGTTGTTGCGGTTTAATTATTTTATTATACCCAACGTATTTTTCTCACTTTACATACATAACGAAAAATGTAAAACTGCCAACAATGGCTGATGCCACTTGCACAGGTGAGTCTTAATGCTCAACAACTCCTACGTCAAGCCTTCTTCGCTGCTCTTTAATTTTGTTGCCTTTTAATGGCCCATGCATGCGGACGTGCTGGCCATATCATTTTATATCCCTTTTTAATGATTTATTAATGCCTTTATTTACATGCACAAACTGATAAACACACAATCGCTTTGGGATCTGCGTATGTACTATATAATATAATATAGGCAGACATACACACACATTTGTATGCATACATTCGAAAGCTCATTCTCTCTCTTTCTATTTTTCATTGAGACACTTAAGCCTTCATCAAAATAATCCCGATCAGATAACAAGGATTTCATTGATTTCAGCAGCCACATGAACGCAACAGGATAAAATATGAAATTCCTTTTTTATTAATTGCCGTACTCATATCGGTAATTTTAATTGGTTCCAATTTAAGAGCACTGATCTTTTTTATTATTATTGGGCTTATACTTCAAATTTACATATAAAAAGGAGTGCTCACTATGACCACAACTAAATTCCAGACAGTCGTTTTTTATCTCACAATCTCTACTGCCTTTTCAACACAGTTTTTTTTTTATGATGCAAATGTGCAAGCCCCCTGCAATTACTTAATAATCAAATGCATTTCCTGGAAATGCAGGTGCGTCAATTGGCTTAGTAAGCGGACGCATTAATTTTAATAAAATCCCTTTGCTTATAATATTCGCTATGGTAATTAGACCACAATCTACAAAATTAAATATGTTCTTGAAGATACTAGCTTTTCCAGTTCTCTTTCATCATCAGCCTCAACTTGGAAGTCAAGATAAATTTTTACCAAACCAACTTCACTGTTTCTGCTTCTTAGCTGTTGGAAAGTGGAGCCCCATTAAAAGTATATTTAAAAATGTGCACTTCTTCTTCCTGGGTGCTGTAACCGCCTTCTCGATTTCTGTCTAGTCCAATGAAGTCGTGCTTTGTGCGAACTCATGCCAATTCGAAATCCAAGTGAAACCAACTACTTCTCATTCCCGTGCAAAGGAGTCCTCCTTTTCCTTCGTTACCACCGGGGCTAAAGCATTTGTGCCCATTCGTATGACATGACTCCTGTCGAAGTGCAATACTGATATAGCTTGTTGTTCCATCGTCTACGGTGTTCACCTTCGCCAGCGCTTGAAGGCCCGTAAATTCTCAAAACCTTCTTACGAATACTGCAAGGGCTGCCTTATCGGATGTGTTTGTTCTTCATGCCTATATATCAGCAGCGAGATTCCAACATTCGCTATCGACAATTTTGATCAAAAAAAATCTCTCCAAAAGAATAGCAGTGGCGCCTAATAAGATGCAACTTTTAGTTACATGCCGCTCATACTGCCATGTTAGGCTGATTACACGTTGCATCTGTTACTTTTTCATGTTGTATACTTTAAAGACCCACTGCGATAAATTTGGCGATGAAAATTTCGCGTAGCGATTGGCAGAATTCCATTGGTTTGATGAATGACTGATATAATTTTTTTTAATTTAAACTTTCTCCATCGGGAAGTGGGCGCTACCGAGCGGGATGTTCAAGAATCCCTTTTTGATGCGGAATCTAGTAAGCGATCCGCACATATTCAACAGAGCAATCGCCGCTTCATTGCCTAGCAACTGTAGTAATCGTCACAAAGTTCCATGATTTCTCTACCTTTCTCCGTCCATTATATTTCCTGCTCTTCGTTGATATCAGCCTCAGTATTCTCGACAACTTTCCCCGTTGAAAGCCCGGGCGTTCCAGGTGCATGCCCTCAAATTAAATTCCTTCGAGACCCCACACTTAGAACTCACACAATCCAAATATAGCTCCGCCTTAGATTAGGTCACAATAGTCTAACTCAGGCTAATTTGTTGAACAACCAGTCTCAGCCATTTAGTTAGTTTTGCCGCACGGTTCCCTTAGCCATCCACCATATTCTAAAAAACTGTCTCCTTCTTACAGATGATATATCCTCCTTCTTCCCGAAACTCAACCCCTTCGAATTGTTAACTTATTCAAATTAAAAAAAATATTAAACTGATTTTTGAATTTTTCAAAAACATAAATATTGATAAATTAATTTACGCATTTAAGTTAATTATGAATTCGTTTGCAAAATCAGCGTTGCATTTTCCATATTTCGATAGCCGACATCGGGCATTTAAATACAGTTTAAATATTTGATCTGAAGATGACAATTTTTTCGACATCAATCGGTTCTTAAATTGCTCATCTGAAATTAGCCCTAAAGCTGCTGGTGCTTAGTAAATTAGAATTTTAATTGTAATTAATTGAAGTATATTCAAAAAAAAAGTTCGTCGTGGTCGTCATCAAAAGAAGAGTTCTTATCCGAATATTCAAAAAATCTGGATAGCATTCCTAGCCCTAATCTAATGCCATATATGTATTGCATTAATATTATTACTTACTCTATTTAATGCTTTATTTACCTCCGTAACTCCATCAAATCTAAACTCTCTCCTTCTTACAGAATTCGCATTGACATTCTCAATCAGGAGTATACCGTCTACTATGTGGGCACACATTTGGGGCGTATCTATAAAATCGTGCAATACTATCGCAATGGTGAATCACTATCGAAATTGCTTGATATCTTCGAGATTGCAACGAACGAAGCGATACAGGTGATGGGCATCAGTCAGGCACGTAAATCGCTCTACGTTGCCACAGATTATCGCATCAAACAAATCGATTTGGCGATGTGCAATCGACGTTATGACAATTGCTTCCGTTGTGTGCGTGATCCCTACTGCGGCTGGGACAAGGAGGCGAACACATGTCGCCCATACGAATTGGATCTGTTGCAGGTATGCGAAGTTGAACACACGTGTGTCGGTTTCGGTTTATCTGTCTTCGCTTTTTGCGGCAACAAGCCAATATAAATGCGGCTGGGCGCACGCGTAAATCATCGATGTCAATGCAAAGCAGCCACTGATTGGAAGGCACACACACAGAGATAGACTGTCAGACAGGCAGACGTACGGAAATTGAGACATTGAGCTATGCGCACAGACATAGAATTAGACATGCAGACAGACAAATGACAGATGCTAGAACGGTAGATAGACGTATGTATGTAGGTTGGCAGCGAGATAGGCAACTTGATTTTGCATTGGCTTATCTGTGTGTGTGTGTGCTGCAAGCGAGAGCAATTTTCCGCCACAACACCTGCAATCCTGCGGTGCATTCAAATTTTACCGATATACATACTCTTATGATTCCTTTTACATACTGATCCACACACACACACACACACAAACATTTACATTTTTTTCTTCCGCTTGCAGGATGTTGCCAACGAAACGAGCGATATTTGCGATTCCAGCGTGTTGAAGAAGAAAATCGTCGTCACCTATGGGCAGAGCGTGCATCTGGGTTGCTTCGTCAAAATACCAGAGGTGCTGAAGAACGAGCAAGTGACTTGGTACCATCATTCAAAGGATAAGGGACGGTATGACAGCAATGTGTTTTTTTTTCAAATTATAAACTGTGTTTCCTTTTATTTTTTTTTATTTTTGTTACTTTTCAGAAGCAATTTTGTGACTTAAATCACTATTCACATTCTTCACTTAATTTTTTTTTTTCTATTTTTATTTCGCACAGCTACGAAATCAGGTACAGCCCCACCAAATACATCGAGACCACGGAACGCGGCTTGGTTGTTGTCTCTGTGAATGAGGCGGATGGTGGCCGCTACGATTGCCATTTGGGTGGTTCTTTGCTGTGCAGCTACAACATAACCGTCGATGCACACAGGTGAGTGAAATAATACTCTTTATCAGTGATTATGGAAATTATATAGTTTCCCGGCAACTCACTATACTTAATTCTCGTTTTTTTTTATTTTTTCTTTACAGATGCACTCCTCCAAATAAAAGCAACGACTATCAGAAAATCTATTCCGATTGGTGTCACGAATTCGAGAAATACAAAACTGCCATGAAATCGTGGGAAAAGAAACAGGCGGTAAGTTTGCGTTGCATGTGTGTTGTAGTGAATGGGTTTCTAACAAGCTGGCGTAAATAAGTATTTATGTGGACATTTATGACATGGGGTAATTTACGCAATTATGGAGGAAATAGGAAGTTTCTTAGGGTGTGCCATTCTGCATCCCAAAAAATAAGCTTATCATTAAACTTCAAAATATTTTTTTTTATTACCGACGAGAAATGTGTATGTATTTCACTTAATTTCAATACAGTGGTCGTCGTCAGAGAGAGCTTTTATTCTGTGAGCGTCCATATAAAATCTATAGAAAACTTTAAAGCCGGTTACTGCCTTTCCCCGCAGGCAAAGCTCTTTTAAGCTTTCTATATATGTTATATAGGAGCGCGCAGAATAAAAGCTCTTTCTGCATATCGGTGCTTTAAAGTCATCGCGGAATGTCTTGATTGTCGTGGCCGATATGAAAAAGCTCAGAGTACAACCTCTCTCTGGCCACCACTGATTTCAATAAACCACAATTGTTTAATGCAGGTATTTTTTTTAACTATCATTTATTTTTTAAATATATTTAACTCAGGAAAAATAATAACTTAAACAGGTAGAAGATAAAGCTGCCTTTTCGTAGAACAAAATAATTGCAAAATTTTATTTTTTGTTTTAATGAATTAGGTACACGGTTCGTGAGAGTATTTTCATCCCCATTTGGTAAAAAAGTTTTAAGTTCTTCGAATTTTTCATTTACATATTCCTCTCTCTTCGCCAAATGAATGATATTTGCTCAATTTTTCTAAATTTTTGAATTATAAGAAATTGATACCTCCTCGGTTGGTAGTATTCTTTATTACCCAGCGAAAATTTTGATTCTTTGGTAAGCGCTTACTTTTTGTATCCATGGAGTAACGCATTAAAATTCGCCGCAAGACAAAATTTTCCACTTTCTCGTTTACCCACTGCATTACAGGTAATGCAGTGTGAAAGCATTTTTACATTCTCTCGCTTAGCTCCAATGACATGCCCAGTTTAAAGAAATGTATTTTGTAAACTAGAAGGTAAGTGGTGAATCTCGATTGGGAAGCACTTTTCGAAATTCACCACAACATACATTCTAGTTTACAAAACACATTGCTTTAACCTGGGCATGTCATTGGAGGTAAGCGAGAGAATGTAAAAATGCTTTCCCTTCATTACCTGTAATGCAGTGGGTAAACGAGAAAGTGGAAAATTTTGTCTTGAGGCAAATTATAATGCGTTACTCCATCGAAACAAATAGTAAGCGCTTACCAAAAACAGAAAAGTTTTTGCTGGGTAGATTATTTTAATGCACCATTACCTTACTTGTCACAACTCCTTTTACCTTACTTGTCACAACTCCTTTTACCTTACTTGTCACAACTCCACTAGTTTAAACTAAGTGATTATTTTAAATATACAGACACATACTCCTTCTACCTTACGCTCCTCTGGAACGTTGTTCCAGAGATAAATGCTGACACCTAACCATATGGCGAAGTGACGCCCGCCAACCAACACCATTGTGGTCTACCGCAATGTGGTTGCCGATATTATTAATTGGCTAAGGTGTGGCTGTGATGGCCACAATTGCCACTTACCCGTTTTTACCGCGAATGTTTTGTAAATATTTCATTAGCTGTTGTACTGTAAAAATCACAGTAAATTTACTTAGGTATATACATATACATACATTTGTGCAGAGGGACTGCATTTGAATATTAATTTATGAATGTTTGTGGGTCAATATGTCAATCCGAATTTAGCGGCAGAAATGATGCAATATGCTGAAATATTGATTAACTATTAAGTGCTTCTTCACGATAAATATCTTAAGTAATTTGTTATTGGGGCAAGTACTCTTACTAGTAAATATGTATATATGATGTGTCAAAACACAACATAATTGTGCTAGTTCTATATCGATCACCATTAAAAAATAAGGGACTAGCTATCTATTACATAATTATATAGTTATATATGTGTATAGTAAGTCCTGGCAACACTGGTCATAACCGAAAATTACAAGGCAGCTGTTAACAGTAAAGATAGTAGGGATGTCGGAAAAACAGCGATGCTTCGAAAATATCTATGTTTTGCTTCGATGCATCGAAAATTTTCCACTCGATTTATAAATGCCTCGATGCATCGATGTTTACTATAAACTGACATCTCAATTACATCGAACGGGCGAACATTGTCTGAAATTCAAAGAAAGCAAGACGTAATTTTATAGCTCCCAAACTTTTAGTATATTGCTTTGATTTTTAATATTTTTTTTGCTGACTTGCTCTTTGTTATACTAAAATTATATAAGCATACCCAAAAATGTCACAAAATGTTTTATTTCCATAGTGGAGGAAAACCTTATTCGAATCGATATATCGATGTAGGTCGCCCGATGCATGGACAAATATCGATGTCAGTTTCGAAGAATCGATGCGAGAAAAAACATCGGTGCATTTTTGCCACTGACATCCCTAAAATATAGCTTTTATTTAAAAGAGAGTAATGGAAAATAAGTAAAAAGTTTTTATTTAGATCAAAAGTAAAACAAATAAAAATCAGGGATAAATTCATGTTAGATCTTATTTTAGTTTTTTTTAATACTTTGGAATTTTTTCTACCTACGTTCGGTTTTGAGCTCTTGCCGCTGTAGCCGAGTACTTAAATAGTAGTAGTACTCAATTTGTGGTCCCAGAAACATCAAACAAGTTTTTTCAAATAGCGATTGACGCTCGGCAGGCAACGGCAAACCTCCGATGGTACTTATTCTATAAAAAAAAAAGCTTCCTCGGAGGTGGAGTAAAAGTGTAGACCTCTCAATTTGTGTCACAATATGAAGAAGCAGAACACGGATTGGAGGATAAGCTCGGCCCAACACGTAAACAACGTTTAGACGCCAAACATTCACTTATTAGAATCAAATATCCTCCCGTTATCCTGTTGTTATCCTGCTCATCCCCAAATAATCTAGAATATAATTTTAAAATTATCTAAAGGTTCCCCTTAAAGCCTTGAAAACTTCTAAAAACTCATAACTTTTATTGAGAGGTCAAGATTTGTATGACATAAAAAAAACGGTTTATTCGATATTCGAGAAACCATAAATTGAAAAAACCGCCTCTGGACATCAAAAAAAAACGGTGGAAACCGGTTTGGAAAAATTTAGCCTACAACCCTAATATATGTAAATATAGGATTATGCCAGTTCAATCACTTTTATGGCTAAAACATAATGCGTTTCTAACTGCCACAACATTTTGAATACATAATTTTTTTTATATCCCTTTGAGAACACTGCCTTTTTATATGCCTAACTCTAACTTTATAACACCGTTATTAAAATGCAATTACCTGTACTATTATTGCTTTCTTGCAAAGAAAATTGTTAGGGAATTCATCGATGACCATTTTCACATTTACAGGCAGTACAAATATAATTGTATACATTGAGGTACATACATACACATACTATGTATATATGCACGAATATAAATAAACCTCGCGTGTAGCTCTTCGTCGACCGTTAGATAAATGTAGGTGTAAATACACTCCTGGCGTTTGAAAAAGTAATTAAACGAAATTACAAGCCTTCCAAAAAGGGGAGTTGGTGCCGCTTTGGCAGTTCTGCTAATCATTTGGCTAGAGACGGCTTTAATTTTTGATTACGAAAATACAAAGTTAGGCGTATTTTCGTATAAAAATGTCTGAAGCGAAATATTATATTATATTATATTATATATATTTGAATTGGCTACTTTCTATTTCAATTTTTTTTTAATGCGTTAGACTGTACCACCTCCTAAGTAAAGAAAACAAAATATTGTCGTGCAACTACTGAGCCTTAAAATTAAAAAAAAAAAATTATTTTTATTTTTTGTCGAGCTAGTAGATGCATTTTTATGTTTACCGGGTTACCTGCGACAATATTTTTTTTTTTTTATAGTTCTATTAAAATGTACGAAATACTCCCTTAGCAGATATTTATTGATTTTTGCTGAGTTTTAATTTACTGATGATAAGAACTGAGATCTGGTGGGTGGGTACTAACTAGAACGGAGTATTTGAAATCAACTTTGGTCACAAAATATTCTCTCCACAAAACAAGAACATCGATATGACGAAAAATGTAAAAAGGCAACCGCTACATTCGACAAAAAGATAATTGTTTTCCAAATTGCCTTGCAAAAATATTTCGTATTTGAAGCTGTAAAGTGATCTTTTTTCTGGTTTTTTACAAGCCTCTCTTTCCATCTTTCATTCCAGCAATGCTCATCGCGTCAGAACTACAGCAACCAGCACCCCAACGAAGTCTTTCGTAAAAACAATGTCTGATATCAAGAAACCGAAGTACAACTAACGTCCATTAAGCTACGTCTATAAGTTGGAGCGTTTGTTGGCAGCCAGCTAATTAAGCAGCAAGGTACAGTTAGGGGTACACTGAGGATTATAGATTGCAGGAAACTATGTAGCAGCAAGTTAGGGTGGTGTTGTGACGTAAGTATTTGTATATGTTCACGGAAAGTGGGTAGAAAAAAGCATTGGTTTTTGAATGAAAAAGAGATGAGGCAGTTTGAGAACATCGAGAGCATTGGACGCATACTCGTACTCGTACCGGAGCAGCATTTAATTAAAAAAAAAAATAACTTATTTAAGTAATCAAAACAAAATAATAAATAAACAATTGACGAAAGTAAACAATTTATACACTCAAGCAATCGCATTATACCTTAATAAAATAAGCAACTAAAAATAAATTAAAAAATAAAAATAAACAAATACGAAAGTTTATAAAGAAAGCTACATGGAGAAAATGTATATGAAACCAATGAAAGTTACCGCATTAATAAAATACAAACAAAGTTGCAGAAACCCATCAAAATTAAAAGATCACACAAAACGACGCATTCATTAAAAATCGCTAAGTAAAAATAGAAACCAAAATGCTTAAATATAAATGTAGGTATACAGATTTTGCAGCAGCAAACACTCATATACATACGTTCATAATTATACATATATGTATGTGTGTAGCCATATGCAAGCAATACAACCACTACGACGAAATGCATTTGAAACAAAAGCACAAAGGGATCAAAAAGAGCATTTAACTCAGCTTAATTTTTACATAAAAAAATAACCATTGAAAACATATGTATACTGGATAAAGACAACAACAACAATGAAATATTCAACATAAATATCAGCTGCAACAGCAACAAATTAAAATAACGGGTGATTTTTTAAGAGCTTGATACCTTTTTTTTTAAAAAAAACGCATAAAATTTGCAAAATCTCATCGGTTCTTTATTTGAAACGTTAGATTGGTCCATGACATTTACTTTTTGAAGATAATTTCATTTAAATGTTGACCGCGGCTGCGTCTTAGGTGGTCCATTCGGAAAGTCCAATTTTGGGCAACTTTTTCGAGCATTTCGGCCGGAATAGCCCGAATTTCTTCGGAAATGTTGTCTTCCAAAGCTGGAATAGTTGCTGGCTTATTTCTGTAGACTTTAGACTTGACGTAGCCCCACAAAAAATAGTCTAAAGGCGTCAAATCGCATGATCTTGGTGGCCAACTTACCGGTCCATTTCTTGAGATGAATTGTTCTCCGAAGTTTTCCCTCAAAATGGCCATAGNCGAACCGAACACTGATTTTGGTAATAAAATTCAATGATTTGCAAGCGTTGCTCGTTAGTAAGTCTATTCATGATGAAATGTCAAAGCATACTGAGCATCTTTCTCTTTGACACCATGTCTGAAATCCCACGTGATCTGTCAAATACTAATGCATGAAAATCCTAACCTCAAAAAAATCACCCGTTACAAACAGATAAACAGAGGACAATTGGCGCTGAACTCGTAGCAAAAAGTTGATTTTTCGTTAGCTTAAAAGTTTTCGAAAAAAAAACACGTTAACACTATTACAATAAGCATAAGTAGTATAATTTTAAAAGTAGTAAACACATTTTGGAGACACTAAGAACCTTTTCCTCGTAACAAATTTTGATTATATTCAGTGCATATTAAATTTTGCTTAATATTTTTATAAATTAATCATTTTTAATTAATTTTTTTATTTTTTTTTGCGATATATTACGCGTCATAAATTCGAGCCCTTAAAAATCATCAACGTTCCGCGTGTTGATATCTAAATCTTGCATACAGTTCAGCCTGTTTGCAACAACTACAAAAAAAATAAAGAGTTCTCATTTTCCTAATATAAAAAATTTAAATTAAATAAATACATAAATAAATTTTAAGATAAAACTACTCATATTGAAAGGAAACTAACAAGCAATGTGATGTTAAGTTTGATGCATTTAACAAAGTACTACTACTATTGAAAGTTAATCTAAGTAAGTATTTATGAGCCTCTTCGCTTCAAATAACTATGTAGTATAAAATTTGCTGCTAGAATATTTCAATGCTTATTACAAAATCTCGAATTGCATTTAAAAAAAGAAAAAACAAACAAACAGAAAATATAGTAAATAGGAGTAAGAATGAATTAAAAAGCAGCAGTCCATAGTTTTTAAGCCAAAAAGCATTCAAAGATCTGCAGAGGATAAACAAAAAATTCGAAAACAGAGCTAATTTGCTTTTAAACTAATAATCCAATACTTTACATTAAATGCATGCAAATTGGGAAAGTCTTAGATTTGCATGCGTATGACATATTTATGTGAGATAAAATTTTAATCTGTTAGAAAATTTTTGTCCCAACTTCTCGTTGCGTTGTAGAAGAACTCGAATGTACTTTAAATCAAATAAAATAAATTTTACTATTCACTTCACTTAGTATGTAGGCAATATTCCTTTAACATTGTTTTACTACTATATTTGTACTTATCGTAAGCCTTTGATGCATTTTAACAATAATTATCTAAAATATTTCACGCATACAATCCTAATTATAGAAAAGTTATTATAAAAGTGCATACATATCTGTTCGTATGTTTTCGTATGCGTTACAGTAGCTAAGTTAATTTTTTGATAGTACATTGTATTTACAAAAATAATAAAAAACGAAACGTAACAACTTCGTTCTTTTTTTTATCATTTTTATATCTTTTTCGTAAAATAAATAAATAGTTCGTAAGCGCTTAATAGTAAGAATAATTAAATAAAGTAATTATTACAAAATATTTAAAATAACTGTTTCTCATTTGGGTGGGTGGAAAAGTTGCTGGAGGATGGATAAAAAACTTGGTTACAGAGTTGGTGGAGATGGCTTTTGCCGAGAGCTCTCCATCATAACTATAGACCGGCTTCCGGACTTCTGCAGTGTCTTTCCGGCGGAAGTACCTGCCATTTCTACAGAGTAACGTCAGGCGGCTAGCAAGGCTCTAACCGCAATGGTGGTTCGCTCGAAATTCGTGATATGACTTGGCCAGGAAAGGCGCCCTTGAAATGCTAGCACTGGATAGAGAGCAGCTGGGGACGATTCTGTCCTGCTTCGGTCCACTGTTGGGCGGTTGGTGATCATGTAAGTTCAGTGTGAGTTGAGTGAGCTTTGTATGCTCTCAAAGCCTCAGCTCTCGCTATTGGTGCCGGTTCTGACAGGCCGCTGTGCGATTGGCAATCACGCGGATAATCAGGTGGAATCTTCCCAACACTTTCAATTAAACAGCACAGGGGCTAAGATGGAAACAGCCGCATTCGCGTCGTTTCGCAAAAGACAATCTGTAAATTGCCCAAGTACGTCCCTTGTCTGGCACAACCACTATAATCTAACTTAAAATTGGTTCATTTAATACAAACACTCCTTTTTCTTAGCTAGCTATTACTTCTGTGGTTTTGCATTTTGACACACAAGCTTTTGAGAAGAAAGTTCAAGTTCGTTCTTTTCCTTTTTATAGAATTTTCCTTTCACGCATTTTCTGTGTTTTTATGCCACACGCATATTCCCCGCTCCTGACAGTTATCATGCTCCAGCAGCATCGGCAGCTGTGAATTGTCAAAGAATGAGAAATTAATTAAAACTCGCATACACATAACAGCGCAATGCAGAAAGGAAAGAGTTGCACTAAGGCTGGAATTGGCACATTCCCACTAGGACTAGGGTGCTTCCAAAATGTACTTTTAGCACAGTTCTTATTCCACTTAGAAGTATGTAGTTGCAAAAACATGAAGTCTTTAATTCGTTTTTATCCGGACATTTTGGCATGAAATGGGTGTTGTTGGTTTGGAGAGCTTTGCAGAGCTTTTTCTTTTCGTTCGGACTTATTCGCCGAAATGTTAATTTTAGCAGTGAAGTTTTCACGACCTACAAATTTTTAGGATTTCATTTAAATGTACATACTGCAGATATCTCAGAAACAAATTAATACCTAAAAGGGCGTTCTTTTCGGAACCACATTCTGCACGGTCCGACTGGGTTGCCGCAAGGAGCGCACAACATACATTTGGTCATACATATGTACTATGTATGTAGCCATGTGCAATAACAGAGCAGTATGAAAACATTGGATGTGGGTGTGGATGTGCGGATGTGCGAAAGTAAAATTCAAATGGCATACAGCTATTTTCAACGAATGTATGCGTACGAATTTTCGCTTGGCAGCATACGAAAATTGCCTGCTGTTGCAGCCGTTTCTCTTCTTCTTCAAATTTTCATTCTGCCACCTTTGCTGTCAAGTCCAAATAGAGTCAGATAATTGTAAGAAGTACCTACTCAAATGCAAATGTACTGGGAAGGAATGTTTGGTAAACTGCCGCATGGAATGAAGCATCGAACATTTTTGGACATACATACCTACTTAAATACATACATGATTACTTACACATTTATGTGTGCGTAAATTCGCACTGTTTTTAATGCTTTCATTTCGGTTGCAGTTCGTGTTGTTAGTGTTTATGTGGAATCGCGTAAATGTTTTAATTTTTCCGTATTCTTAGTGGAAAATAATTTTTCGCCATCATGCAGTGCCATCTTGGGCCTTGAGTCTGTTCCGTGGCGAAAAAAAAAGGGTATTCTTGTCATTGACATGCAAGAAATATTGCCAATTAAAATCCTCAAGCCAACTTGGCGCTTTTGCCAGCCGCAGCAGGTTGCTAGCGAGCGGTTGCTTGGTTAGCTGATGGGGCGCAACGCCTCCACTCGTGAAGATAAGGAAAATGGAAAAGCGTCGGCATTATTATTTTTAATTGAAATGCAGTTGGCGCCTGGATGGGGTGGGGGCGAGGACTTTTGCTTCTTTTAAATTCTCGTGTTCAACTTATTAGCTACCGTTCAAAAGAGGAGATGGAGCAGCCAGCTACAAAAGTGCTTGTTCAGCGTTATTTCTCACGCCCTTCGCATCTACATACATATATACCGAGCTGGGTATGTGCAATGTCATTAATATGAAAGAAAAAATATAACACCCCGCAGCGCAAGTTCTTGGTTGGACTTATCTCGAGTTGAGGGTTTTCTCTTTAAACGAATGTTTCCCAAACAATATTTTAACGATTAATTAACCATGAGTGTAGTTAAGATGCCCTTTTTACTAGAAGCCCTATAAAAGTGTAAAATTTTTTAAGGGAATCCTGTTCATTTTTAATCCAAAGTCGAAACCTTCTAAAGTCACTTAAGTTATTTATCAAAGTGGCACAGCAAATATTTAACGTATTGCTCTTATTTTCTGTTATTAAAAAGGGGTAAGTTATGAGCACCCTATAATGGCAAAAAAAAAAAATATTCTTGCCGAATTTCCACTAGGCATTGAAATTACAAAAAATTTGAAGCATTTAAAAAATGCCATGTGTAAATGAATTTAATGGTTGTTATTTTTAACGTAATGACACGAATATTTTCTAATGCGCAACTTTTTCATTAAAGTTTCTGCAATTTAATGCCAAGTGGAAATTCCGCATAAGTTTCACTCTTAAGCCCACAATTAATCGATACAAAAACTATTGCTTGACATGCTTGGATTTTCCAGCAGGGCGGCCACTCAATAACAGCACAAGTTCACTTTTTTCCGTTTTTTTTTCATAAACGGATATTGTTTCCACTTATCGACACAAGAAATCGCTGCTATTTCTTCGAACTAATGAATAATTTATGCAAAAAATGCAATGCCGCCCATCAATGTGTCTACTGGGCGCGTATTTGGGAAATGAGTCTAAATATTGGCCCCTAATTGTGATGCGTGCAGAGCAGGGAATTTAATTAATAAACACAATGTGGCGCACTCAGCTGAGCGGGCAGGGAAGCTGAGTGAAGGCGGGTGGGCTTTGCAGCGCTGTGGCTACGATGGAAACCAGTGCATAATGAGTTAATTTCCTTGGAAGGGCGAATAGAGAAATGTCTTAGTATTGTGTGCTTTTAATTGATTTTTCTGACTTAATTTGCAATTTGTGGCATAATATAAGGCAGGGGTTTAATCTAGCAAAATGGGCAAATTTAATTGATTTAAATAATAATACTTATGTTATATGGGAACGGTGTTTGTATGCACACATATCAAGAATCTTTTTGCTGTCCTTGCAAAGACAGTTCCTCAAGTTGTATTCTGTATACGAGATGTTCAAGAGGGTAAGACTTTAGTTTTACGAAATTCAACTTGCATAATCTACAGATATCACCCACAGCATGCGGCAATATATGTTACACCCATACATGAAAAATTCGAAACTTTTCCGATAATACATTGTGGTATATTTATTGCGTGGTTTAGATTTTCAAGCATATTGAAGATTACAAATTTGACAGCACATTGCCCGTTCTCACTTTTTTCGTTGGTCTTTCCAACAGGGTAGGTGGTTTTTTGGAAATATTTTCCATCATCCATTGTCGATTTTTGTTTAGCGACAAACCGGTTTTGGGGTTGCGCCATCTACAGTGTAATTTTTCGTTTTTTTAAGAGCATCTTAAAAAAGATTTGAAATGAATCATTGTGCAAATCTTCTAACCAGTCAGTGTCTGTCCGCGATGAAGGCGGTTCTGGATCGCCTTTGTACTTTTCTAGCATAGTTCACCAATGCTACTTAGAAATAAATCGTTGATGCTGTAGATCTTGGCTTATTTATTGTTTTCTTGAATGTTGATTATGATCTTCTGATCCTTTGCTATCTCTGCAGAGATTCGAGTGCAGACTTCGGGCTTCAGGGCTTATGCTTCATTCAACTTTTTTGCCACTATCCCTTTCCAAGCCAAGCTATGTCAAAACCCAGAATCGTTGGCTTCTGCTATATTTCTCTTCAATTTCAGTAAGTCCTCCTAATCTTACCTGATTAGTTAGGTGACCAAAAGTTGGTCGGTATGTTGAACTTAGTCGGTGGCATTAGGGTGGTCTAATAATTGGCTCTACCACAGCTGAAGCACTTGACTCTAGCTGGATCTTTTTCCGTCCGCAGCAATCATAACAGTAGCTCACTAGGGTTGTTGAGCTTACCTACAGCTCGTGAGCACAGGAGACTAGCACTATTGGCATTCTCGTTTGTTCAACTGCTACGAGAGGAGCTAGTCTGCGACTTCCAACACCATATCGGTGGGTCCGGTTGCTACTGCTGACCGCTGTGTGCCTTCTTTATGGGCTTTTTCTGCCGTAGAAGCGTTCGGTGCTGCCATTTAGTTTTGAGGGGATTGCTTTTATCTACATATTTTAGTGGAAAAGATGCCAGCACGCTCGGGAAGCGATCCGCTGTAACCATGTAAGAATGAGTAGCTCCAGTGGCCAGCCTTACCATATGGCCTCGGCAATAAAAGTGAACCCATCGAGTAGTTTGTCTGTCTATGCGATTTTTGGTCTACGTTTTTAATATTTTTGGCCGATGGCAGGGCGGGCTTTTTCCTAAGAAACTGAAACAATTATTGTTTAGATTTTTTTAAGGCATACTTAAAAAAAATATTAAGCCGCTGAGGTGCGAAAACTTTACTACCTATCTTCTTATCTTTGTCTTTTTCACCAATATTAGTTGGTATTTTATACCTCTTCAAGTTTGTATGTATGTATGTACATATAATAATGTAATTCAGATGTAATACCTGCTAATAGTAAACGATTCTCTGAAACATTACTGGAATACTACAAATTAACGCTGTAATATTATTATCTTTATAAACCAGCGCATTTGCTTAGAATCCTTTGAAATCGAATCTATTTTCCACGCTTTTAAGCATAGATAACTGATGCGGATATCGCCCTAAGACATTTACTTAAGTGTACTTAAATTGCTTTTCGCTGGATTTTAATTCGAAAATAATTAAATGGAAAATATGCCATGCAATTATTTGCTTATAGAATTTGAAAATAGATTTTATTACAACGCCTCGAACACGAGAGCCCAAATTCGCTCTAAAATACCTTTATTTGTACACATGTACTTGTACTCACTCACCTACTTTTCCACCTCGAAAGTGTTAAAACGAATATTCTTATAAATAAACCGCTATTTACGCATTGCGTAAATAAAAGCTGTGACTTTAGCTAGATAATACATGTAAGTATATATATGAGTGTGTGCGCGCACTTTCATGGTGTCTTATCAAAGCTAGAATTTCGGCGAAATTTATTTCCAATGCGATTATTTTCGTGCCATGATGCCCTCTGGCGACAGCTGGTCGACGAAAGCACAAAGGACACAAATTAACGGTGGATTTAAGCGGCCAAAATATGTATGTAAGTAGCACATTTCTCAAGGGAACATTACATTTTCATTTCATAGAGTCGTAACATCCGCCAATAAAGTTTCCTGAGAGATGCGAATGCGATTAGGTGGACCCATTCAACGCATAAACTCTAGCGCCGCGGCCGGGCTCATTACAATTTACATTAGTAGCAAAGAAAGGTGCTGAAGGCGTGCGCGAATGTTTAGTGTCAGCAAATGAATTTCGCATTTCAAAACAATTTACGCGTTCACCTTTTATGTATGTATGTATTCGTGCCCTCGGGCTCATGCCCCAACCATTTGATATCAATTCGGCCACGTTCACCTTAGCTGCCGAGTATTGTGCGCGTAATTTAATGAGCTGCTTTTCAAAGCTTCAACAGCAGAAAGCTGCCCGCTGTGACGTTCGCACGTCGCGTGTCCTCTTTTTTACTTCTTTGGCATAAACAAAAAAGAGTTCCATATCCGATTTAATTCCTACTTTTACGGCAAGCTGCATGGATTTATTTTGCTTACGTATTTTATCTATGGGGATGCTATTTTTTGTTGATATTATTCCGCTTTGTATAAGTTACACTTTCATGGCGATTAGAAAGTGAATTATTGCCTTTTGAAAATAAGTTTTAGATTTTATGCCTTTTTGTTTTATTAAAGCTTTGATTTTTGTTGGGCTATTTCATTATACATTTGGCTTTATTAATTCGAATAAGCACATACATATACAAACATACGTGTGCTTTTTTAAAAAAAGTATGTTTCTACGGTTGGCATTCTAGGGTTAAATCGAGCACCGAAACCAGGCTTACCTATGATATCGGGAAGACGGCGTCCATAAATGCGATACTGAACTCCTAGTCGCCTTAACGTAATTCGTGGAAACTGAAGAGCCAACCTTATCTTTGTCCTTATCCTACGACTGTTCTCACAAATTTCCAATTTGTCATCTTTCACACGGTCTGGCAATCTAATTCCAAGATCTTAGTCGGTTGGAGTTCTAGTTATCGTTATTTAGCTAGAAATTAAAAACACAAGGGGTTATGAAAGAAAAGTTCTCGTGTACCGGGTCGCCGTAATATACCTAGGTACATATGTTGAGATATATGTCTGCATACATAAACAAATCAATATTTCAATCAGAATATACTTGATTACGTGCGGAGTAGAAAAAAATAATTCAGTGTTAGGATAACCGGAATTCCTAAAGCACACCGACTGTCTATTATGGAAATGCTACAAGAAATGTATATACAAAGGGAAATATACAAAGAGAAATAATACTGAGGCGACATACATACATGCATACATATGCCTGTACATAATGCTCACAGTTTTATCCTGCCCCATCCACTGTCAACAGCATTTAACGCTTGGTTCGCGGGCAGCCACCAGCTGTTGCCTTCGCAGTTGGCTGCCCGATTTGGTGTTACTGATAGCAGTCCCCAGTGCCGCTATGTAGACGTCTTCATTATTAACGCTTATTTTATTTGGTGCGTCGTGTCCTTGCAAACAGTAGATGCAGGAAATATAGAAATTGAAGCGTGAAGATGCGAGTAATCTCCCATTGACCATCTTAGTCTAGTAATTTGTGTACAATTAAAAAAAAAATTTTTTAATTTACAATTTAATTTGGGTCGCTTTTTTAATTTAGGTTATGTTTTATTATTTTAATTATATCGTGCTTCAGTATTTTTTTGATGATAAACTCATTCATCAGTATTACATACATACATATTATGTGTATTAATATTTCGATGGTTTACTTTCATATATGTACATCCTAGACCGGGTCAGTCCCCATAAAAACAACCTACTTCAATTCTTATCTAAAAATTTATGAGTACCGCCATTACCAAAATTTAGAAATATAAATGTACATACGAAGTCTTTAAGAAGTATGGCGGTGGAAGCTCGAATTTGACGATATCGCCAGCGTTAGAGAATAATTTTGGTTATACCACGACCTGAAAATTAAAGTCTACAAACAAAAACTGCAAAAACTCATAAGTAAAGTGATACCACAGAAGTCGGAAGATCCTACTTTCCTCCTAACTTTCGTAATCCTTTGCATCAATCTCCCGATTGGACCAAACAAAAATCGGACAATGAAAAAAACGATGGATCAAAATGTTGCTCCTCTCCTATTTTTAAAGTCGTTCGTGTGAAATTTTACTAAAATCTGAGGAATTTTCTCACAATTCCTCATTGCTACAAACTGAAACTAACTTATTTTCTACACGGTAATAGAGACTTATCGGGGCAGACACAAAAATTAGAAATTACTATAATCTGAAAGCATATTTGTATGTATGTACATCGCTTGAAAATTTATGAAATACACCAAAAATTACTTTATTAATTCATTTTTAAATCGCGCTCATTGTTATTTACACATTAACAACTTCTTCGGTGCGTTTAGCTAAAAAAAAAAAATTATAAAATATTTTGGTTTTTTCCATTTGAGTGAATTTCTCAGAACCGCTAAAACGCTTAGCTCTGGCGCGCTTTTGTGGCCAAGTGTTGATAACATTGTTGTAGCGCAAATAACGGGTGATTTTTTTGAGGTTAGGATTTTCATGCATTAGTATTTGACAGATCACGTGGGATTTCAGACATGGTGTCAAAGAGAAAGATGCTCAGTATGCTTTGACATTTCATCATGAATAGACTTACTAACGAGCAACGCTTGCAAATCATTGAATTTTATTACCAAAATCAGTGTTCGGTTCGCTTTACGTCCGATTTATGGTCTACATAATCGACCAAGTGAGCAAACAATTAATGCGATTGTGACCAAGTTTCGCACTCAGTTTACTTTATTGGACATTAAACCAACCACACGAATGCGTACAGTGCGTACAGAAGAGAATATTGCGTCTGTTTCTGAGAGTGTTGCTGAAGACCGTGAAATGTCGATTCGTCGCCGTTCGCAGCAATTGGGTTTGCGAAACACATTTCGAACCGAACACTGATTTTGGTAATAAAATTCAATGATTTGCAAGCGTTGCTCGTTAGTAAGTCTATTCATGATGAAATGTCAAAGCATACTGAGCATCTTTCTCTTTGACACCATGTCTGAAATCCCACGTGATCTGTCAAATACTAATGCATGAAAATCCTAACCTCAAAAAAATCACCCGTTACTTTAATTCGTTTTTAAGTTTTCCTTTTCATCCACAACACTCTGGTCAGCCATCAGCCATTGTGTAAAAATGTTGCGTGCTGTGCTGCTTTGGGTGAATTTGGATGATGAAAAAAAAGAAACACAAAATGCAAAGCCGAGGAAAATAAACTTAATTTCGTTTCAGTTAATTTCATTCGCAAGTAGCTTCTTAATGCGCTTCAGCGTGGGGCAGTGCGCTGTTACGCTTCTTTCTCTGGGTGTTATCAGCTTGGCAACAGCAGTGGACCCAAACAACCACGCGGAAACTAAAAACAAATAAATAAACAAATCTGTGAAAATCAGCGTTCAGCGTTTTTCCTTCCTTGAAAGCTACTTGAAATTTAATGCGCATTTAATTACCGTAACAAAAGTGATTCGAAAGTAAAGCAATTTTCATATTTTATCAATTTTCTTACTTCATTTAATATGCGGACGCCGATTGCGAGCGCGTATTTCAAAGTGTGTTCGCAGTTCTTTTTGCATTTTTTTTTTTACATTTTATGCCGCTTTGTTCAATTGTTAATCCATTGCGTTTACCAAATGACAAAACCGAACATTAAACGCCGCCTTAATCGCCACTACATGCACACGCATTTATTGAATGCGTTGGCGGTAAATTTAATTTTCCAGTTAAATGAGTAGAAAATTATTCGCTTGTTGTCATCCATTGGTGGCCACTTATTGGCTGTCCATATATCCACTCATCCATCCATTCATTCATCCATTCATATTGTACGTGCCGACATCCAACAAATGGCAATTATTGTAATTTTTCGCGGGAAAATGTGTTCAAAGTGCACACCTGCGCAGCTTTTCAAGCACACGCACACACACAAAAATGCAAATATGCGCTTTGCATGTATATATATATAGATTTATATATATAGAGTATGTTCAGATGTATTCAATTTGTAATCAATCAATCGCTCGCACAGGGAGAACTGTAATTTAAATATGTATTGAGTAATTAAAAATTTGTTCAGTGTCTGTGGAATGGCTATATTTTATTCATAAGCGTAAATTTTGCATTAAAATATTCATGTCGATAAAAAGTTAAAATAATAATGCGACTAATTGACTAAATATGTTCATCATCTGTTCTGGGGAACTGCACGCGATAATTTCTTTTAGTTGAGCTTGTGTGCACAAACAGGAATGTGGTGGCTTGGTTCAAAGTCAAAGTGTTCCAAATCGATTAATGCTTTCCTGTGTGCACAAAATTAAACAGTACAACAAAATCAAAATTTATTCAATGTAATAATATTCCAACAATGGATTCTACTAGGACCAAGGACGAAGAAAAAATTTGGTGTATCGGCGTTTTGAAAGTTTGCTGCTCTCAAAAGCGTTTTGTACAAGGCGAATTTATACAAGGTAGTATTGGTAGATCAAAAACAAAAACTACAATAACAAATTATTCGCATAACGGCACTTTAACATTTAGAAGCACCGCGGCGAAACTCTCAGCTGTCAACGACACCTTGTATGATTTCGCCTCGGTTTTTGGAGATGAAAGCAAAGCAGTATTTGTTTCTGAACTTTTTATTTGATTTTTCCAGGGACCGCGAACAAAAGGTATGGTCGAAACTAAATGTTATCCTCGTAATATTGTTCCCAACAACGATTTAAAAATAAACGAAACGAAAGTGGGAACAAAACTGTTTAAAACGTTCTCAACGGGGAGTTATATAAGAACAAAACCCCAAAAACGTTCCCAAAGAGAACAAATACGCGAACAATACTTTCGGGAACATTTCTAAGAGAACAAAATGGGAACAAAAGTCTCCGCAATGTGCTGGCAAATAACAAAACGGGAACGAAATTCTAAGCGACTTTCTCCGGAAGAACCATTTGGAAACTAAAGTCTCACGAACTTTCTGACAGGGAAAAAATCTTCTCTGAAATATTCGCGAAGAATGGTAGCGAGAACAAAATTTTGCTCATAGCGTTCCATTAGTTTCAACCATTTGAATATTTAAATAAATCAAAAAATTTCTGTAAGATGAAAATTGAGTCAATTAAATACTTAAGACACAAACTTTTCTTGTACCGAAAATTAAAATTTTTTTCCATAAATGTATAGCTCGCCCTAATAATAAACGATCTGTATGTTGAAATAACTCAGCTTTCCTCTGGCTTAAAATTAACAATCATGTTTCTCACTGAAACGATATTTCATTCCGACATGGTTCACACTGAAAGTATTTTTCACTCTATTTTTCATTCGAAACTTTTATTGTCGTTTTTTTCTCTAGTAGAAAATTCCCCAGACTTTTGTTTTTATTTGATCCACCTTGAAAATGTTCTCGAGACTTTCATTCTCATTTTGCTTTCACTGAAAACGTTCTCGAAAAGTTCGTTCTCATTCTGTTCTTCTTGAGAACGTTACCCAGACTTTAGTTCACATTTCGTTTTTACGGAAACGTTCCCCGACCTTTTCGTCTCATTTTGTTCCCGTTCAAACTGCTCTCAATACTTTTGTTCCCGTTTGGTTCTTTTGTGGGAAAATTCTTGGCATTATATTTTGTTATAATGCAGAACTAAACCAATAGCGGAACGCGTCCTCGGTCCCTCTGAATTTCTCAGCTCCATGTTGCTGCTGCGATGAAAAATCCCAAATAATTACTCTTCGACAAGCTTTAGAAAAGAACTCATATGTGAACTTTCAAACGTTAACACACGCATATTTTTTCTTGGTCCTTGGTTTTACCCTTCATTCATAGTAAGGGTGAAATCATATAAATATTTTCAACTCGCAAATTGCTGGGAATAAGTACAAGTTTCGCCTTTCCATGATTTATAGCTAGTCCGCAGCTGGCGAACCAATTGGAGACCGAATTCTTGTACCCCTGCTTCGTACAGAGAGTCCAAGTACTGACGATGACTGCCACGTCGTCCGGCATTCTTTCTTTTCCAACTACTCCAGGACGTCGTTTATCATAACCATCCAGAGAAAAGGTGAATGGACGCCTACCTGCGGGTTGCCCATATTTACTACAAACTGGACGGAGAAGTGGCACCATTCCACTGTCACAGACAGACTTGAAATACGTCCATACACAAAAGCGTATTTTGTTCTCACTTATTTTTTATGGGGCATTCTGGCTGTTGGCGAAAGCTCAAAAGCTTTATTTTCATGTTCATACAAATAGTTTCGCGAACAATTACCGATATTATATCAGAAATATATTCAACAATTTTTCTGTGATTGAGGCCGTTCTTAATGAAAAAAAGCAATAAGAAAAATAAAAATTTTAAAGACAAGCTTTTATTAGTGGTTAATAAAAAAAAAGAAAAATCGACCCCGAACCAACTCACGGCAAAATTTTTTGTGGAGTTATTCCTTTCCAAGAAAGTAATATACACTCCGCATCGGAGCAGATATATGGATTTTTCAAATATCTCGACACCTGCGCCACCTAGCGGATTAATTATATATTTTTGATATAGCATTGTCATCCAGTTTTGAGCTAAGTTTGAGGTTTCAAGTCTAAAGCTCATCGGGAAATTGGATACAAATTTAATGTAAGGTTTGATTACACACAGGTGAAACATAATAAAAGCTTGTGATTAACTATTGTGGAAACGACAAATGATGATTTCCGAAATTTGCATCATCCAACGTTGCATAAAACATTGGAATATTTGTGTAGGCTATTGTGTTTATTTTTTTATAAAACTTTAATTTTTAATTATATCAAACTTCCCAATTAAGTATAAACGAACCTTTAATTTAACTAAACGCACATATACAAACACAATTATGTTTAATAGCAAGTTTTCAGCTCTTAGTAAAGAAGCACATCTAAATATATGTATTTGTAGATATGTATGCACAAACATATTTACATACATATATCTATTGCGCTATTGTAATTACCCTTTAGCAAAACTTTGCGCTATTCAGAGTGCTTTTATCGCTACAGTCATTTGCAGATTACACTCGACTGAGCAGCTGCATTGCATTCAAATGTTAATTTAAGCAAAATGCATTTGAACTCGAAAACTTGTGCAAATATTTTCTTATCGACCAAAAACTAACAATTCACCTAATCCTGGTGACAATACGTCAGATGTCTGATAAAACTAAAGAATTGTATGTTTGTATAGGAGTTTACCTGTATGTGAACGGATGACAATATATTTATGTATAAATGTATATATGTACATATGTACTTACAATCAAATGTAAAATTATGTGCTTGTTAACCCAGTTATGTAACACTAGAGATTGTTTTACAAAAACCCTAAATCCAAAACGGCTGCCTAGAGACTCAAATTGGTATCTATTTAAAATTCATAGGATGTTTCGTTAAACATAAATTATAAAAAAAGATATCGACACGCTCTGCTCGCACCTAGCGGCTGTATAAATATGCAGAAAGTTGCTGGACCCAAGCCTTATCTGTAGTATGGAATTAGCTATGCCCTTTGGTTCTTAATTTAAATTTAATGTTATCATAGCGACGATGTTGTGCTCGACCTAATCGTTCGTGTTCCGACTAAAAAAACCAAAAAAAAACCAAAAAAACAAAATTCTAATAGCGGTCGGCCCTCGGCGGGCAAAGGCAAGCCTTCTAGTGTATTTCTGCCATACAATCGCCTTACGGAGTCGGCGTTAAACTGGAAGTCCATTCCATTGTGTGACAACATCAATTAGGATTTCAAGTAAAGTTCTAGGGCCTTAGAAGGCGACAGAACAAGGAGATGGGCCATTTTGGAACGAATTTCGACCGTCTATTCATATCATTTGAACGCTCACATACGATTTATCAGTACGATGCCACGCATATCAAAAGATTTTCCTGGTTTGTCAAAGCTATTTCAAATTTCTTTCAGTGCAAATATGCATAGTAAAATAATTTTAATTTATAATGCAAATAAGTATTTTCGGCCAGTTGTAGACAAGCAAAAGATTGCTGTACAAAATTTAATTTTCCTTTGACAATGCAAATATCGGCACATATATATAGATACAGACAAATGCTCAAAAAGTAAAATCAGAGATGTCTGCACTTAAGCATTGTTCATTGGTGGTTGCTCATGAAAAAGGTGAGAATCGTTCATTTCAATCTAAGTACATATGTACATATATGTATATGTATGAACATCTTACATTTCAGTTTAAATGCCTGAGGTGGCGAAACCAAAGGCACTGGACAAACACTTAACGCAAAAATTGAAATATGCAAATATTTGCACACATTTATGTGGTACATTATGCAGAGCGCATACGTGCATCCACATACATCCACAAAGCCACATGCACTTACATACATATGTGCATACATATATGTATTGGCAGACATTTTCCCTAAACAAAAGATATTGCAGGTATTGCATTTCTGATTAGGAATTTGCTTTTCTGTTATTCTGAAGAACTTTTCATCACACATTTACGTATGTATGTACTTACATATATACGTGTTCAACAATTGGAAAAGTATAATTACTTTTGAAGACCACAGCTATATTTATTCAATTTGAGTAATATTTGCAAACATTATTTTGATAAATACTTATTTTATATTTAATTTGTATTTTCGGTTTATTTGTTTCCAAAGAATAAATGGCTGGCAACAATTTTACTACTATCTTAAAATCTGATAATTATTTAAAATTGAATAATTTGTAAATTGAATTGTGAAAGTAAATAAAATTGCCTGTGTGTGTTGGTGTGTTTATCGAAAGAATTCACACAAATCTTGTGAATGCATGGAAAACAATGATTGAATAGTGGTTAGTATTTGAAATGCTGGTTTAGTGTTCAAAGAAAAGATACGAGTAGTAATGTTAAGACATTTTGTTGATACATTTTTTTCTTATGCGAGTGCTTATACATATGTATTTATACTGTTATATGTGTTCGAATAACTTGTAACTTTTATGATAGGTAAACAATGGGAAAACAACTGGCATGCTAATTGATATATAAATATCACAACTGGAAGTTTTTCTACAAACATACATACATATATGAACATATGGATATCACTTGATGTATTAGACCAATATCTGTACTCCGTACAAACAAATTAATTATCGTTATAACATGTCAGTGATGATGAAATTACTTATACAATACTACCTATCATCCAACAATAAGCTTAAAGTATATTTCTTTCGAAACTAAAATTGTTTAAAAAATCTAATCAATCAAAATTCATTTTGCTTGACATGGGACGAGAACTTATTTCTGAATGCAAAAATTGCAATTAAAAACATTTTGAACTGCTGTAAAATTGCATGAAAATATTATTCACAGATAATGCAAGCATACACATACATATGTATATTTCTTAAAATTGTGTTTTTCTTAATTTTTAATTTTTTTTTCTTAACTTTTAAAATTAAACATTGCATTCCATAATCATGAGTTGAATAATCCTTATTGGAGTGGAAAGAACTCACTCGCATTTTATGAGTATCCGAAAGAAATTTATCATAAAGACATTTACTATCTTACTATTTACTGCAATGAAAATTTTCAAGTATTTAGATCAATTGAAAGATAAAGCTTAAAATTACATTTTTCATTTGTTTCTATAGATAGGTTTTCGAGATATTTTCCGCTTACCGTTATTTGGCTTTAAAAAAGAATCAATTGAACAATACTTTTCCATAACTTTTCCTTAGGCCTGATAGTTTCTGAGAGATTAATTAATAATTCCAGATTTTTTGTGTGAAAGCTCGTTCTCTTACAAAAAAATCAAGCTACTGATGAACAAAATCGATGGATGAATAAAGAAGGAATAGGTGGTCAAATAAAAATGCAAAAAGATTTTTCGTATGAAAAACGTGCAGGAAAGAATGTTACATTGATGAGAATGTTACATACATGAGAAACATTCCTTTTTGCTCGAATTCTAGCGCATTGTTATTTGACCACTCATTCCTTTTTTATTTCTTCACTGATTTTCTTCATTGGGGGCTTAAGTTTTTTATAAAGGAGCAGACTTTCACACAAAATTAAAAATTTACAAAAAAAAAATCGTTTTTTTTTATTTTTGGATTGTTAAAGTTCGATTTTATTTATCAGGTTTATCGAGAAGTGATGTAAATATACACAGTTTATGGAGAATTTCATTAGCTTTGATTTGCCGTATTTTGTATTACGATTGTTCAATTGGTTCGTAAGATATACGTGTCACGTATTAGGTGATTAAGTGGAACCACTCTCTTTATAATCTGAATAACAATTTACCGTTACCGCAAATATCCCGAAAAGTTATCCTTTCAAAAGAGAAATATTTCTGGCTGCATGCCAAAGAACAGACCTATGCAAAGTTACCCTTGCGATTGTGCTAAAGGATTTGCCATCATTTTATATGTAAACATAACTTCCGGAACTTCACAAATTCTCGTCTCTAATGTCACCGATTGGGTCAATGCGATTTTCTGGCGTATTGCGCTTTAAAAAATCCAAAACTGCATACCTAAAATGTTTCTAAAAATTTTGATTAAAATGTTTAATACTTTTCAGTGCAGTTGTTAAAGTTTGTTGAATTTTTACAATTTATGTACGAAGTTGGAAGTGTGGATGTATGTGGTGCTGGTTATGTAATGTGATAGACTTTTATAAAAAAAAAATTTAAACATTAAATAAACAGAAGAAAAATAGCCAAAACTGGTCCAACTGGTAAGCCAAATCGCTGCAGCCAATCTTGAGTGATGCTCTTACCAACGAACGGGATTTCATTTTAATGTTTATATGTTAATTTATTTATTATATTAGGTAAAATCTCCTCATCGAATACTTGGTGGCCATATTTTTTTTGGTTCTGATATTTTAAAGGCAGAAAAACCCTCCGAGTTTCAACAATGCCCGCCGAGGGGCGACATCTAATATTCAAATATAAACAACTTTTTCCATTTTCAGATGTTGCTTTGCAGCGGGAGCGAACCGAGGTTCTACGGAGTTGAGCTGACTAAAATTACATGAAAAAATTGAGCACGAGGCTAGTAATATTTTTTTCTCTTTACTTATTTTTTTCGATTTCAACAATTTTCATGCAACCAACTTCAGCGTAACTCATTTACGAATTTCCATGTTATGCTCACTGTATACGCGTATGTATGTAAAAATAAGTAGATATTCCGTTGCGAATGTAGTTTCGCTTTTGAACAACACTGTTCGCAAGAATGTGTGCGTATTCGTACTTTCAATTAGCTACCCCCGACGTTGAATAATTTGCTGAGTTAAAAGCTTCCGACATTACCAAAGTACGAAAAACAAGTGAGATGACACCTTTACCGCCAACTTGAAACATTCGCATGTACATAGGCATGTAAGTAAGTATTTATGTATAGACAAATGTAAGTGCATATGCACCATGCACAATCTCTGGCTGCGTGTAGACGCACCTTCTCAACTACTTAACTACTTTCAATTTATTAAGCTCTTGCTTAAAACGCTTACCAACACTGTGGAACAAGGCATCTACACAGCTTGCACTGCTACTAAAACTACACCCAACTACGAGGCAATGCGAATAAATGAATGAATTGGTAGTTGGAAGTTTGTGTTTGAATGTACATATGTACATATATTTGTACATCCTTGCCGCAGTAATTCTGCAAGGCGAGCAACTTTCAATTAATCGTGTGCGCTGAAACACCTACGTGTGGCTCTTGGTAAAAGCGACCAAAACTATATATGACTTAATATTTGGCACGATTATGCTTGGCAGAGGTACACAAATACTCCAGGAAGTGTGCTGATGTATGTACATTAGGGTGGTCCTAAATAAATAAAGTCTGATTTTCAATGATCTCACCCCCTAGGATTGTTCTATATCGAAAGAAAAATATACCCATATTTTTTTTTTAAATCCAAAAATATTTAGAGGTCGCTCAAATCGCTCAAAGCTTTCTATGTATTTTATGTGGAAAAAAACAACTGTTATAGAATTGTTGAAAATAAACATTTTTCGATCGGAAAACTCTGGTTCTCTTCAGGAGACTTCCACTAACTACTATTTTTTATTTAATCATTTTTTAATACTAAAGATTTTTTAGCGGACCAAACTGCATAAATAACATTGAGCGACCTATAAATATTTTTTGATTTCAAAAAAAATATCTATATAAAAATTCCGTCTTTACCTTTTCCCATACATTTTTGGACCAGCCTTATGTACATAAGTACATACATAAATATGTAGCCAAATTCACTACCGGGGTCTTTTGACCTGTGCAAACTTGTCTGGTGAGATTAGCTAGTTAACTTTCTGTGATTTAGAAAACGCAAATTGCCTTTCAGGCTGAGAATCAGTTTTTCACCTCATTTTTGGACTGCGTATGTTTATATAAAACCAAGCCTAAAAATATGTACCACATAACTTAAAACAAAATCTGTAATCTGTAATACGCTGCAGATCCGCTGTGATCTCATCATAACTCTACATAGAACTCTACATCTAAGCAAAATAACATTTTAGGTTGGGCTAAATTGAGTTGGTGGCTTTGACAGAATAACAATTTGTTGACTAAAGAAACTTTCTTCGAGGTCGACCTATCTTCTGAGAGCGTTAAGCAATCCTAGTAAGCTCACACAGTCCAGTTATTAAAGAAATGAGCTTTCAGACATGGGGAGAACATCTTGATGGTATTTGGTGAATTAAATTCACCACTCTGACTTCAAAGTTGGAATTTTTTTCTCGGTCATTAGTAAAATGTAAATATAGTTTCCGCTGGGCATTAAGCTTTTGCAAATCGCTGACCTTTTTATTACGTTCCTTTTATTAGCTCGGGATGTCACTATGTAATATTGATGCGCCTAAAAGATGCAGCGATTTCTATTTTCAAGTTACATACCTGACGACAGTACGAATGGCAATTATAATAGGGAGGTTTTAGTTTTTTAAAAAAATCAGATACGGAAATAAAATTGCTTGTAGGCCGCACAGAGTCAACGCAATTTGTGCAAAAACAGGTATGTATAACAGCAGTTTTCCATTTTCGGTAATTGTAGATTAATGCTATGAATTAATTTACGCAAAAAATGAATGTAAGTTTTTTTAATTGACCATCTTTTTAAGAAATGTTTTCCAATAGCGCTCGACGTATTCCGTTCAAAGGCATGCAAATGAAACAGCAAATCTTAGAGTTTTCCAAATTTCGATGCCACAGAAGAGGGACCCTATAAAAATGCACTTCCTTATATAGAACCTTGATTGAGTGCGAAAACAAAGTAAATGTTCATTTCCATGGCGCCATGAGGCCAAATCCGAACAGAGGCTTATATCGTAAGTGTCTCAGCCGAATTTGGTACTCAACTGAAGAAAACATGCATATGCATGCACAAGTCCACCAACATATGACTGTGAACGCTTAATGAATCTGCTGGTATGAGCTTAAACTTATTTTCAATGGCTACGAAAAATAGCCGCCGGATATGCAACACTCGCATATTTGTGCGCAATACACACCTACAAACAGTCAAAACGAGGCTAGTAAATGCATACATTTGCATCCTAACGATGAGCTTTATACGCATTAACTAACAGAAGCATACATACTCGTATGTACATATTTGCATAGTGTGTGTCCTCGATTCATATGTATGTGTAGGACTCGCCTACAACATTTTTGTTTTGCTTACAATGCGTTAGTAGGAGTACATATGTACATTAGGGTGGATCGACAAAAAAAGTTTTTCCAGTCCACCCCTAGGATTAAAGATATTTTGAAGGCGATCCCAAAAAAAAATTTTTTTTTTTTGCCACGCCACCCCGATGGGCTATTTACTTTTTTTGACACTACGTCGCCATTTTAAGTCCGATTTTAATGAGACGTACACCGTTGTTCATGGCTTGGAAGCCGCCACAATTCTTACCTTAATCATTTTTTAAGAAAAAGTTTCACAGAATTTAAAGGCCTTTTCGACAGACTAAAAAAAATTAGAATTTAGGTATGATGTGAAACGAGATACCGACAGTCACTACTAGAATTTGAACTCGGAGTCCTAGGGGTGGACTGGAAAAACCATTTTTTTTTGTATGGGGACCGATCCTCACTAATGTACATGTGTACTTTTGTATTTTCTGTGATTTCAGAAAGTTTTCAGTGCTGGCGCAATAACAACATAAGCATGAACATGAGCAACAGCAACACCGCCGCCAGCAACAACAAACGTATCTGCCACCCAAAAAGGTACTTGTAGAAGGATTCGAATAACTACTTGCAAAATGTACGGCCAAATTGAACGCGCCAAAGGAAAGCCGTAGAAGGAAGTTAAACGAAGTGGGCGAAAAGTACAGACATACACACGTACGTATGTATGTGTATATATCGTCGTTTAAAGTACAAAACCGCGTATCAACAAAATGCAAAACCGCGTATGTGAGGTTGCATAAATTATTTTCTAGAGCGTAAAAATGCTCATTTTTCAAAATGGTTCTCTTTTTTATATAAAGCAATCGCATTGCTGGCTAGTATATTTCAGGACGAATGGATAAGGATTGCGCCAAGAGCTTGTGTGAGCGAATCCAATTTTTGGCAAAAAATTTAAGTTACGCCGTTTTTGCAGAACGACGATACGCAGTTTTGTACGTTAAACGACGGATATGTATGTGTGTGTGCGTGTGCACCTGCGTGCGTGAAGGAGAGCTAAACTGAGCTGTAAATACTATTATAACACACATCATATGTCCACAAAATTTGTTCACTCTGTCGGCGAGTAGACAATTAAAATCAGGAAGCATTTTAATCCGCTTAATAAGGTATTTTTGAAGGCATGCAAAGGAACTGCAAACTAAACGACTCCTTTTAAGTAAATGCACACTCATAACATATGTACACACTTACATATGTATAGCACCTGCAGGGAAAGCTATTAGTTGTGAACTAGAATGCTCCCAGTTTTCCTTTCAGTCCAACTAGTTAAGTTCAATCCTTTTTAATGTCTGTGACTAATATTTTTGACATGGCGGTGTTATTCGAGATGTCAATTGTAAGTTCCTGCATCAGCAGCTACCGTTAGAAATATACCAATAGCATTATACCAGTTCACGGGATAGTCCGCCGTGTCATCCCTCGTGAAAGTATTTAATTTTGCTTGTGGCGCTCCAACAGTCCCAATCCGAGATACCCGAGTTCGGAGCCTTGCCTGAGGAACAGTTCTTTCACTGCAGATAGCTATTATAAATATAACCCAGGACGAACTGGTATGACTTCCCTCCTTAAATGACAGTTCGTGAACTTGAATCAGAGCTTTAGTTCAGCTTTTCACTGTAGGGAACGTACTAAGGCTTGAATATATTGGTGTACATAAAAGTTCTGCCAGTTACAGTTGAGCGAGTCAAATACTTTAAGGTAGTTATTGTTAGCAGTGCTTTGTAGAATGCAAGTATTTCGGTAACAGAAGCAACATACGTAAATATGCTTACATATGTATGTCTGTAATTCTAAGGTATTCAATGTTTGGTTAAATTATAGCCTCGGGTTCCTTTTTATGTGGTAATTTATTTTCGGTTTTGTCTGAGAAAACGTTAAAACAGTTTCTGCAATGTGGCAAATATATATATGTACATCTGTGTATACACACATTAGTTGTGGTTTCGTAAGCAAACTTCTAGCCGCTTTTGAGCGGATCGTCTCAAGCCAGCTTGCCTTTAATGGATTGTGATGAAATTCATATCCGCAACAGAACTAATTCAGTATTGTTAGGCAAATGTTAAACCAGTTAAATACTTCTTGCTTTAAGTAACGTTAGCAAGTCGCCATACATAGTTTGTATTTTCAAATTCCGTTTCAAGCGAAAATGCGGTGCGAAAATTCGATCGGATGATAAGCTAGCCATTCAATGATTCTTGTAGAGGCGAAGTAGGAAATCTGGTAACATATGTACGTTCAGAGCACACTTGAGATAGCAAGGAAACCTTTCTAATTGTTCCTGACTAGCGACCAACTGGGCGCGTTTGACGAAGAAAATTGCAGGCCAATGTATTAGGCCAAAGGTACCGCTCCTTCACTAGACCAAGTGGGACAATGTCCCTGGTGCTAACGGAGTAGAGGTTATGGTAGTCAAAGCTTCTGGTAAAGAGCTGCTAAGTAAGGCGCCCGCAGTAGTTGTTAAGCGCGATTTGGTCTGATGAATGAATATATGCCCGATCAATGGAATATCAATCTACTTAGCGGCTATGTCTCAGTCCAATCCACCAGAACGGCGATCCAGCTATTTGCGCAAATTGCCGCGGGTTAAGCCTTTCATAGCATACGAGGTCCTATCGACAATTCCGTCTGCCTTGCTAATTCAACAATTACCGGATTAATAACATAATCTTTCGCGCTTATACTTTAGCTAAGTGTTTAGCCGAACTTCTCCTCCAATTTGTTGCTACACAAATGGAAAAACCTACAATTTTGCGCTGCCTTCGAACGGTAAATGGTTATATGAGAAGTTATTTCAAAAATAGATTCGGAGGTTTCGTATTGCCTGTCGTGGGGCGGCCGCTGTGAAGCATTTTTTTTTTACTTAGACGTTGCTAGAACCAGGAATTGAACCGAGGCCCTACGGAGTGGTGGAACGCGCCTTCACCCACTATACCACATCGTTACCAGATTAACCACACTGCATTACGATAAGTACTGGAGAATGCTATCGATAGGAAAATCGACAAATACCTGCCCTTGCAGATATGTAGCTATAGTGACGTTGAGTACAACTTTTAGCTTCATCCAAATCTGGAAATACCTCCCACGCCATTCGATACCAAACAAGATTTCAAACAGGGCGACTCACTTCCGTGCGCCATTTTTCAAGCTGGCGCGTACCCACAAGTTATACATATATTTAAGTAACGTCGACATCGTGAACAATACCGATTCAACACCAGAGCTGGCAGCGGAATATTCTCCAGCTTCGAGAAGCAGGCGCGAGAGAGGGGTGAACGAAAATATGGCAAAGAACCTTTCGAAAAACAAAAGTCTTCTTAAAACTGCCAACTATCTTGCAAGTTTATTTCTGTCTTTGGCGAGACTAATTGAAATATCTGCTGACGAGGAGATGCTAAGACCTGTTCTGTTCATCTTTAAGCAATAATTTTTATAAAAATTAAATGAAATGACAAACAAAAAATTTTTTTAGTCGCTTGCACATTTGCCAGTACATTGCCGAGCTTCAGTTTTATTATATATGCATTATATTTTAATCAACAACGTTAAGCATTTTCGCAAAACATTTTGTTAAATAAAAGGGTTTATAACTTACGATGAAAACGGAATATAAGTCTGTGTTTTTTACAGTGTGATGAATGAAAGCAATCGCACATTCTATGAAACAGTCGCAGATTTTACGAAAATAATTTCCTTAAACATACAAATTATTTTTGCGAATTTTACAAAAATTTCGTAAAAAAACTAAAGAAATACTGCGAAATTCTTTAGTTAATAATACGAATGCATTCGCAAAATGTACTAAAGATCTGATGTCTCGTATTTTCGTAGCATGTGCCCTTAACGAAAACCTTCGTGGCTCAAAATGGCGAAAAATTTCGTAAGAGGTACATACGTAAGTTTTCGTTATATTAATGCAGATTTTTTCTTTTCAGTGTAATTGGCGAAGTTTTCTTTTCTCGGCTCCAACCAACGAATGGTTGTGTCATATAAGAAGAAGAATTGCAAGTTTGTCCTTTTTAAAACCCCGAATATGGCGCATATATATATATGTATGTACAGTTACACTCATTTCTGTCTTCCGCATTACATACTTTCGTTTTTGGAAAATGCGAGTACTAAAATTGTTATGAGTGAAAGCTATTAAAAATATCAAACTAAGCGAAAAATATTTAACGTACTTGTACATTACAGGCAAAAATGCACGCAAGGCCACGTAATGTATAAGGATAAGGCTCCCAGGAATTCAAAAAAAAAAACAAAAATGCCCACCAAAAAAAACCACCGCAACACCAGCAAACGCACACACAATTACAAATTGCAATTAACAATTGGAAAAACGCGCTGCAGACAAAAAACTAACATGGCACTTAAATCCTTTAAGAGGATGCGCTTACCAACAGGTATGCGAATGAGAAAGAATTACCAGACCAGACTTGCATAAAGCAGAAAAAAATATATATATAGTTTGCTGCGGTGCAAGAATTTTGCTGCGAAATCAGCTTAAATTAAGTTCACTGCAGTAGATCGCACACTCAGTGGCTTGGAAAATTAACTGAGTGCGTACACAAAAATGCTGTGGTTAAATGTATGTATGTAACAGAACACTACTTAACTTGCATACGTAATAGATGTACATACATACATATGTATGTGTGTTTGTATGTAAAAGCGCTTTTATCTATACATAGCGTCAACCGAAATCCTTTCTGTTTATTTACATATGTATGTATGTATGTGTAATGAAAAATTATAAACAAGCAAGCAACATTTAATTAAAAACCATGCGCAAAATTTGCGATGTCCTTTTTGTCTTCTGCCGCCACCTTTTTTCCTTCATTTTGCCAGAGGTTTGTGCAAAAAATGAGGCGAACTAATGAGCTTAAGTAAATCCTCCAGTTGCAGCAATGGGACAAGAAAACAAGCTTACAAGCAGGGATCAGGTGCGAATGTATACATAAATGGACAACAGAAATATTAATGTGAACATGGCTACAGAAATTTGTATACTCGAGCGCCCATATTAGAATAATTTCGGATTTATCAGAAATGGAGGCAGGCCAACTATCTCCTACAGTCCTTCACGAATTGCAAAGAGGAGAGTAGAGCGACTAAATTTCCGTCCGGCTATCTGAGAAAGTAATCATCTGTGTTCTCGCGGGCGCAGGATGTTTTATGTACTTACCGCAGCCTTAGTTGCAAAAGTTTTTGCCTGGAAAACTCATTTGCAGTCCGGTAGACGAAAGAATAATATCAGATTGAGTTGCTCATTGAAAATCCCCGCATCTACTCCACACTCCGTCTGTGATCCGTGTGTAAAGACAGTCATGCCCTCTGAATACCCCATTTGATCACTGCAGCTCAAGCATTTTGACTGAGGTTCGTGGTTGGTTCAGGCCTTTGTTAAGATGCAGACGGTAGGCGGGAGTCTATTTAGGATGGCACTAAGCCTGATGGCGCCTTCTCTTCAGTAACCTACAGCCCGCAATCTAGCATGTGTAAGTATTTGTGGACCAGATAAAAGGCTGGCTTAATGCCTCACGGTGTTCGAGGTTGAATTGTTAGACGCTTCAAATTTTAGCAGCTAAAAATATGGTAACACTGTGCTGTGTACCAGGCAATTGTTGGATCGAAGGCAAAAAGCTCGATGACGAATTGGAACGATCGTTAGCTGCCTTTCTGGTATCGCAACCTTATGATAATCACAAATTCTGAGTCATTCAGGTTTCATTCTTCCTTGTTCCACTTTACGCAAGGATTTGACTTAGGTACCAATTAATTAGACAAACTTAAGTTAATATTTAACTGCTAGCTGTTGAGGCTCTGCACAAAAGTTCTACAATTATCCGATTTGATTCCAATTCACGTTCAGGTCTATGACTTTAATACACAAACTCGAAGGCATGTGCCACACTATAAGTTGCCTTCAGGCGATGTTTTTGAAATGATTTAAAGCTCATACGATAATTGCAGCGAACATGACTAGACTTGCATACATTTACACCGAACTTTAAAGGGAAGAGAAGGACCAGTTAAAATCTAAATTTTATTTATTTATGAACGAATATTTCCTAAAGCGAAATTCCCAGATGATAAATGTATATATGTACGTAAAAGATAAGTAAAGTCAGAGGCTTTGCATGAATTTGTGTTTGTGCGCATGTTTATTGATAAGTAGGTATGTTCATATATATATATACGAATGTTAATGCTTAAGTGCTCACACATTTCACACATGCTAATGCGCATTATAATATTTATGTTTATGTGCAGTCGGGTTAATTATGCGAAATCTTATGAATGCATTTGTTGTCGCCAAGGCGCTAATATCTGGACACCGAGAACCGGAAATGTTCAGAAGCACAATACAAAAGGCAATAAGCATACAAACATACATACAGACGTACAAAGGTATATACCATATTTGTATGCCATAGTCAATTTATTCAAGGGTATTTGTATGTCTAAATATATACGTACATTTGTCATGCTTATTTACACTAATGCTAATGATGACCCTAAGGATAATGTCCCATTCCGCCAGCAGTAAGCGATTATAATTGCCAGCATTGCATTACTGTTTCGGTTTCAGCATTTAAAATGCTTTTGCTAATTTCGTAATGTATGCACAAATGTAGGCAGGTAGTTATGTACTTATTTATGTAGTTAGTGCCAAACAACGCAATCATCATCATCTGTTGCGCTCCTGTTGGAAACCTCAAAGCGAGCGTAAATCAATTTTAATCCTTTAACATTTGACACAACTTAGAGAATATATACGTACCAAAAAAAAAAAAGAACTGCTAATCCAACAAAGTGTCGCCTAACCTACGAACTAACCAAAAGATAAAACAATCAACCATCGCGCAGAGCTTTTATCCCACTTAAGTCTTTTAGTAATTCGCAATTATATGTTAAAGCTTCTTTTCCTAAGTCCTTTTTTCCTGGTCGCTGGAGTGGCTACATACATAAATCTTTAGCACTTCATCAAATCCATTATCAGCTTCTAAGCGACAAAGTCACTGTCGCCAGCAACAGTAGCAAAAATATCAACAATATTCACAAGCACATCACTGCCAAAACAGCCACGGCAACCAGGCTCACTCACTCGTTCGTTCGTTCGTTCGTTCGTTCGTTCGTTAGCCAGGACATCCAACAAAGCGCAGTGCCTTTGGCCAAACGCGCATCAGTTAACCGCGGCGCTAACTAGCAACAAGGAGCGATATGACACGAGGCGTTGTTGGTTGGTAATGGTGATTTATCTTATCTGAAGCTGACAATCGGCGACTCTGCGCTCGAGTCAACTCGAAATTCTAGAGCGACAACGTCAACGACGTTTGCTGTTTATTTGCTATTGTTTGACAGTAGTCAGCTAGTGGCTTCAGCTGAAGCCCTATAACGGGCATTATGAGGCGAAAAGTTTTGGAATTGACTTGCAACTAATTGAAACATAAAATTTATATAAAAATTTGTATAAAAATTAATTTTAGAAAGCATAAGAATTGGGAAGAGTTTAACGCTTTGAACGTCGATGCTCTCTTTCCTGAGAAATTCCATAAAATCCCTTTTATCGTCCTTAAAACATCACACAATGGGACTAAAACGGCCAAAAATAGTAAGAACGGACAAGGGAATTCAGACAAATCAATTACGCAGAGTAATAGCAAAATATCCAGCTAACCCATAATTTGTGTACTGGCTCTGATACTAAATAATCTCATTTTACGTCCTTAGATAACTAACTAACTTTTCGCTTCATTCACGTACCTAGGTTAAAAAAGGAGGAAAAACTCGTTCTATTTTAAAAATTTCAGTGTTGGAAAAATTTAAAAATATTCCTTTTTCCATGTAGGGCGCTCCAGTTCCAGTAATGCCACACAACTTCTTAAATTGTTATTTTTATTCATTTTATTTCGGTCGTTGCCGCTACTTCAGTTTTCGCTTCGCTTCATTTGCCCGTTGGCGTCGAAAAGTTTTACAACATTTTTTATTATGGCTGCATTTTTTCCATACACGTTTTTCTCCAATGCACATGACATGCCGACATTGCTCGTGCACATATATGTAACAACATACATTCATACATGCAAGTGATTTTTCATTTCTTAATTCTTTTTTTTTTTTTTTGTTGGTGCAGCACACCAAAAGTTAGTTGATTTTCTCATTGTTTTTAGCCCGTACAATCAGCGAGCGTCGTTCAGTGCTGGCCATGGCCATGGTGGCCATGTGTACTGCTCGTTGTTGTTATTGTTCACAACAACGCACTGACAATGCGCAGATTGCCAATTGTTTTCTGACGCTCGTTTTGTTTGATTTTACTGCTAATGGCATCGCTGGCAATTTTCAACAACATTTGTTGCAACAATTTGCTGCTCATCGTTACTGTTGGTTTTGTATTTTTTTTTTATTTTTTTTATTTTTAGCCAATACTGCTATTTTGTTGTTGTTCTATGAGTTGCTGTTGTTGACAAACATATCACATAAATGAGTAGAAGCATTGGCCGTATAATTCTAACAAACGTCTAGCGTTGCAGTCTACAAATCCATCCTTCGAACGGCCCTGGTCGAAACGCACTTCGGGTTTGGCATTCGCCCGCGGAAACTTTGTTATCTTAACGCAATGCCAAAATTGGTAGTTCAACGCTCGGCAGCCACAGATGCGCTGATATGAAGCCAGCAATCAGCCATCGACAAATGGATTGAAACATTTTATGTCGCTCTGCAGTGGCATGTCTGTGGGTGTATGAGTGCGCATGTTCGTTGGACACCATGTCCTTTCTATGAATGTGTGTGTTGATAGCTCCGATTGAGACATTCGAATCAATTTGTTCGACCACGCTTGGGTTTTCAATTATTCGCGTGTGCGTGTGCGTACTTATTTATGTTTGGTGAATTTTTATTACAGCTTACCAAAAGCAAGATTAGATGTCTTGTGTTTGGCAGAATATTCGAAATTTAATAATAAAGGAAATGTTTTAAGTGAAGGAGAACATCTACCACAAAATTACCCTCACTCGCATTGGGGGTATGTCCCAGACACGGCCTAAAGCTCAAACTTCATTCATGTCTCCAGAGTGATCGCGTCTTGGTTAACCCAAGCGGCCATCCACAACAACGTCAGGCAGCAAAGCGAAGGGCACTTTCCGAGAGGGTTGGATGGCTATTGTATGCGGCAACGGAATAACTGAGTCCTGCTTACGCAAAGTCGCGCCTAACCTATAGCCCCGGAAAGGGGCTGCAATAAGGATATTCGTGTCGGCCGAGATGCCGAAACCGAAGGTAGCCAACAAGTACTCCTTTGGATATTATCCTGTGTCCAGTCGAGGGTCAAAACGCGGAGATAAGAGTTTTCAGCTGAAGAGTATTAAGCAGTGTTGAAGGACGATCGCCAAGCATAGATACAAAGGATGCAGTAGCTTCAGGGGACCAAGTCTTGGATTTCGGAGGATAAGCGCTCAGAGGTTACGGCTTTGTTAAATCATCCAAAAGAACAGTCAAAAGAACGCCAGAGGTTCTCGAAAGATGCTGTCCGGTCTGAATCTACGGGCANCCACCGTGACCCAAATTTTTTTCGTTTGCGACCTGTAAAGCGTGTGCTTCAAACTCCTTCCAATACGTTCATACTTTCACTAACAAATACTAAAATTTATAGATACATATGTATGTGTGTTTCTTAGCTATCATATAAGTGATACTCGAATATATTCTCAACAGCTGCACTTGATTTTTGTCCGGAATTTACTCGGATTAAAGCCATCATTATAGCCATTTGTTTGAGACAAATTTACTCTCATTTTGCGATGTACCCTTAAATGAGTTGTTTTGTTGTTGTTGTTGCTGCTGCGGCTGTTATATAACGTTTAGTTGATTGAAGCGCAAATCGAATCGAATTAAATCAAATTTGGCATAATCATTTAGTCTTATCAGTAACATCGCAGGCATCATCTTAAGAGTCAATAAAAGCTTAATGCGACTGTAAGTAAGACGACGAGTATGTTTTCTATTTGCGTTTACTTTTTATGTTAAGCTTGCTACATAATTCAATTTGTTTTATAGCTGACAGCTCAACACGTGTGATTCAGGGAATTAGTTATGTATGTACAGTCACATATGTATGTACATACTCGTATGTATGTATGTATGTATGTAGAGGAGCTAAGGTGAATCATGTGTGCGGGAAAATTAATGCGCCAACCTAGTCAGCACCCGGAGCATACTGTCTTAGATGTATCTTACTTTGTAGTCTTTAGAAAAAAAAATCTATACATACATATATTTACATACTCATGCATACATATACATATACATATGTAGATAACAGTATTTACTTGCTCAGCACAAACGTTCCCAGCATACAGTATTAAGGGCTCAAGCAGCGCACTGATTGACATATCGAGTGTTGATGGTGTTGCATCTTAAGTGTTTTTACAACATCGACTAGAAATCAGCGGTAATTGATTGTAAAAAGTTACCTTATAAGTACTAAAGGATTTGCATAGCAGCAGCAAACAGTCGGCAGGCAGCAGCCAGCTGTTGCTTCTGGTGTGAATGACAATGAGATGGCACCTACATAGATACATATGAGTATGTTGATTGTGTGAATGTTTGTATGTTAAATAGTGACATCCATCCCCTCTTCCGCCTCGCTAAATAACCAATCATCGGTAAATATTTCACTCACACATGGGTTATTTGGCCTTTAAGCGCCTAAAATCAGGCAATCGGTTTCTGCTGTCATTGGCTTTTTATTGAAATTTTGTACTTTGTATATATGTATTTGTAAGTATAGATGTGTTTGAATATTTACGCCATTTTGGACTTTCACAAAATTACTTTGATAATAATAACTTAAGTAAACAGCTCACATTGCTTTGACATTTAATTAAATATTTTGAGGGTATATTTGCCGGTCTACATTAAATATCAAAGTGAAATATCGTTTGAGAGTGTATGTCATTAGTCCTTTGGGCAATAATCAAATTGAATAAGAAAAGAATTTCGCCTAAATTATACATATACTGATTTGGATATTCGAATATTCATTATATTCATTAAAGTTCCTTTTAAAGTTATTTTTCGGTCATGTCCCTCAAGGGAAAAATACAAATGTGCATTGGTGCACTTCGAGGAAAAATACGGTCCAACACTGAATTTGTCTTCAACGATTGCCATTGTTTTTTCATTCTAGCACCAACTTCGAATTCTTTTAGCAACGAATGTTCTTTGACAACAAAATCGCACATATTCTCTTTCGACGCTAATTTAAAAACACAGTCAAAAATTTAACAGGTCCAATCCACAGCCATTTCAATATGCATTTTATATGCAAAAGCCTATTCAGTTTTGCATTTACGCTTATAACTACAAACCAGCTAAAGTGAAATTGGAAAATATTAATCAAGAAATCCAAAAAGTAGTTTTACCTACTCCGTATATGTAAGCTAAATTTGAATGAAAAAACAAAAAAACGTTTTTCCTTTCGGCTGATTTGCGCACACCTGTTGTTTTATTATTGTCGTTTACTTTTTCTCAGCAAAATGAAAAATAGCTAATTTGCCATTCTTCCATATTTAATAAACGCATTTACTCGTACAACATACACACATTTATTTTTTGTCATGCCGAATATTGTAGATATGCCATATTTGTTTGCCTCGTTTTCACCCTACTCAAAATGTTCTTATTTTTCTAATTTTCCACAGCAGGTGTCAACATTGAGGGAATAAATATGCAGAGCACGGCAAATATTTGTAAGCAGCATTTTATACCGTAAAAAAATGTTCATAAAGAGTAGACCGCTCTAATAAGCTTAGCACTTCGTCGCTTTCATTTGAAACTGAGTGCCTGTGACTTTCAAGGAAGAAATTAAGGATTTTACTATGTGAAAAAAAGAGTTTTTAAGTATCATAGGATATATTCTTAACTTGGAGTTCGGGAAGGTTTTTAAGCGGGGTGATCAAGGTTTCTAAATCCATTTTTGGTGACATGAAAGATTCTGATTTGGTTCCCATAATATCTCAACTGCACTGTGTAGCGAAACTATTCTCTGTAAAGCTTTTAATCGTTTTATTGCTCTTTTGTGGGTATTTGATTCTTTAAAATTTTGTAATTATCCAAACTCATCATTATGGATACATCAGTATGTTTAGACGCTCAATTGGGCTCGTTTAGGTACCACAAGATCCCATCCTCCACCTCCTCCTATACAAATAAATATGAAGAATTTTCAAATTTCATCAATCAGCTAGAAAGGTTACAGCAGCCATGAATCTCAGTCTCCTCCTATCCAGTGTGGATCATTCCCAAAGTAAGTGCCTCACTGATCCAGGCTGCTTCTCGCTCACAAATATCTACCCTCTACAAATATTTATAAATTATATTGCGCTTACAGGTAATGAGCCTCCTCTAAGGCGGAGAAAGTGGAAGAGAAGTTCCCTTACTTAGATACATAGATTCCAGATTACTTCTGACAGAATTCGTATCTGTCAGAGTAAATATATGCACAAATGTTTATAACTGATTGCACCTGTTCTTAAACGCTCGAAAGCTTCCTGCATAGCTGCAAGCTCAGCTTAGAATGCGCTACGATCATTCGGAAGCCGTCACGACTTTTGTACTAAAGAGAATCAGTGGATACCGGAACATTTTGTGTCCATTGCCATCTGCTAGGAATTTTTCGGTATGACTTTTGTCACTTTACGGCTCAATACTGTCGTTTCCGTGTGCGAATAGTGCATAAAGTACCGCTGCTCTACAGAAAGACCGTCCTTTGCACTGCTTGTAGATTGTTCACTAAAATAGCAGCAGTTTAGTTTCTTATCATGTATGAGTCCCAGATATTTCGCAGATTCCCAAATGAAAAAAATCATTTAGCGGGAGCAGAGGGCATTACCGATATTTTCCACTGCCTTCCGATTGGGAATAGTAGAAGAACTCAATTTCTCAATTTAAACAACAGAAAAGATGAGCAAAATAAGGCAAATGTGCAATAAAGTCATTGAATATTCAGAACTGTTATCTTTCAATGAATTAACATTTTCTTCTGGGCTTAAAACCAAATCCGCTACGAAGGTTGCTAGTAGTATTCAAGATATCTGTTTATTTCGGTGTATGTATGTGAGTGCCTAATTCGTAGTACAGAATTTCCAGCTGATGAAGAGAGACCTGATTCTTGCACTTTCCTAACGAAATTTAATAGAAAACCACGCCGTGCGCTGGGGCGTTTGACGACATCTTGTAACAATTTGCCCCCCCCAACCATCAAGCGCCCCAGACGCCAACAATAAAGGCGAAAATACATTCGAGGTGCGAGTGTGTGTGTGTGTGTGTGTGTGAGTGTTGTTCTGTTTGTTGTTCTGTGCATTGCTGCTATTAAATTTGGTTTATAGTGCTTCATATGTTTGCATATAAAGTGAAAATTCCTGTTAAATATGTTGTAAAAAATTTAATAAGTTCGCTCAAAATGTTGTGTTGCAGTTGTTGATGTAGTCGTTTGCTGCTGAAGCGCACCAATTTTTTGAGCGAACAGCAATACCGACCGTAGTAGATCTATACGCATAGCCTGCATGTGCGACATAAATGTTGTTGCAATTACCTTGTGCGCTTATTAATTCATAAAAAAAAAAATACATTTTCGACAGGTGTGCGAACCTTCTACAAATCGCTTGCCAGGTTAATGGTTATTGCTGATATTTGTTGTCGTTGTTGTTGTTGTTGTGAGCAATCGTAGTAGCTTATACAATTTACAGCTTGTTTTAGTTGTTGTTGCTACGCGTGTTTTGTGCATTACAAAAAAGAGGTAAAATGAAAATGAGATTTTGGCCTCGCATTCCACCTCGCCAACTCGGCAACGCTGGCAAGCTACATACATACATACATTAATAAAAGCAATATCTTGAAATGAATTTTCAAGTGCTTAACCTTACTCTATTTACTACTACTTACAACAGTTGGCCCTTTCTTCCTTAATATTCGCCATTTCCGCCTTCTTGACTTGGCGCAAATATCAAACGACACGCTTGATTAAATTTTTCAAACCATTTAACAAATAAGCAATAAAATCTGCAAATTTCATTTCATTTGGCTAATACAAAACAAAGCGGAAGGAAAAGTGGGAAATTTCAAGCGATGGGCTGTAGCTAACGGCATGCGAAGTTACTGTTTGTAGCTGAGAGGAATCAACGAGCTGGCCGGCCATTCTTCGACTGCCAATCGCACCACAACCGCACGCAAAACTAAAAAAAAGGAACTCGCTTGTCATGTCAGAAAATAAATGGCAAGTTGTTGAAAATATCCCATAATATATTACTTTTTTGTTTTTATTTTGTAACTTTTTACTAATTTGCAATGCAAATCGAAATTCGTTTTTAATTAAATTTGTTTGCCGAGCACATTGCCATTTCATTGCTCGCGCCCGAAACTATCGCATAAATTGTTAGCTATTTTACTACAAGCTTTTGTACTCGTAACTTTTAGAGCGATGTCAGGGTGTAGCGCCAGCGGGAGTTTTGTTTAAGTTTGCTCATCCTGCTCCGGTTGTAAAATTAATTTAAAAATTGATAAAACTCGAATATTTGTTTAGTGCTGATTGAATGTAAGCAAGAGAGAGAGAGAGAGCGATAGAGAGACTGTATTCTAGTAAGATTTTTGCGGCCTTAGTAAATGAAATAGTGTGGGTAGTGGGTCACTTTCGGTATAGACTATAGGACTGAGTAGAACTTTCTTTTAATGGGCTTGGTATTTGGTGATGAAATCACCTATCTTTCAATGATGATTGGTAGTATATGGCAGAGTCTAATCACAACAAATAGGAACCACCACGTAGCGATAACTGGGCGAAATATTCACTCAATTTCTTACGGTGACTTCGATTGCCGATGGTGGACTGCTTCAACTGGTTGGGCTACTCTGTACGCCGATGCAAAAACGAATAACGAAACGAACACTGTGTTGACGGTATACCTTTGCACATTCCACCAGAATAGTGATCCCCATGTTTGTTTTTTTGTCGGAACGAAGTACACCAACGCAAATCACCCAAATCACCACGGAGTTTTGGTAAGTCTCTGTTGACCGTTGTATCTTTGAGATAGTGAAGGACCAAGAATCCAGCGCTAACGCCACCAACAATGACAGGCTGGAAAACGACGAATCTACAAATTCCTCATCACTTTCGTCATTTTGTATGGCGAAAACCCGTGGACGATAGGACGTGATTGACTTGGACCAGCTTAAGAGATTTACCGAAAATTTTTATATTTCGCAAAGATTTTTTTATAGCATAAACAATCATACCTTTTCTATTACTAATATAAATTCTAAAAATCTGATTTTCCGCCCACTGCCAGGACTGTGATTATCCTTATTGACATAGTTAAACGCATAAATAGTGGCTTTGGAAGCACCAAGTGCAAATGGGCCTGTTCACCACTAGCTTAACAAGTGGCGATGTTAAGTAGGGTCAGCGCAAACCGACAAACGGTTGCAAAGTCAAAAAATAGGAAGATACGAGTACAGTATCAAAAATGACAAATAAATTTCAAATTTCATTAGGCAGTGCTTTTAATAATTTCCTCAGGCTGAGAAATTTTAATAAATCCCAGCTTTTAATAACGGTACTTCTGCAAATATTAACTCTAACTAGAATAACATTTCTTTAGCAAAGGCTTACCTCTGTCTCTCCACTCTTCTTTGTAAACACAAATTTTAATAAATTTTACCAAGATTTGCATATTTTCAAAAGAAATTTTTGCAATTTCACTGAATTCGCTTGCCACAACAACACCAATAAAGCAATGACAAATGTTGCCAACCAGCTGTGGCCACCACTTTAAACTTTACCAGTACGCAATATTACAAACAATATCAATCTAACAAGCAGATGTAGTATGTATGTATGTATGTATGTATGTGCTGAAGAAATTCATTGATGCGTCCAGTTTCCGCGACGATTAAGAAATTTAATTGCTTCTCGCTGGCGAAATGCCATCATCAAGCGTCGCAAGGAAGTTGCTGCCACCAACTGCGTGGCTGCTGCATGAACGGTGTGGTGTGTTGGTTGCAATCGGCAGTGCGCCGCAAGCAATAATTTCCTTAACGTCAACTTTTTTCCATTTATTTTCCCTTAGCCATACATATGTACAAACTCACACTCGTCGTAAAATTTTTCTCACTTTACTGAAACTTTTCAATTGGACTTTGTGGATTTAGTGTCTGCGTTTCAAATTTTATTTGCCTACAGTTGACACAATCGGTTTTGGGCGGCCGAAAAGGTGAAAGCTTCCATATTGCTTGTTGTTGCCCTGCATTTGAGGTTTTTATAAGCGCGTGCGTTGGGAGGGCGCGTGCAACAGGAGTTCAGATGTGGTGTTGGGAAAACTTCGTCCTTTAGCGTTGACTCGGTTAAGTTTTGAAAGTTTCTTTTACAGCAAAGCGCTTCAATATCCAAACAAACACTACATATTATTTGTATGTGTTTGTGCTTATACATACGTACGTAAATACTATGTGCATTGGAAGGTAGCCTGTATAAATTGTTATTTGGGTGACTATTCTTATTACAGCAACGAAGTTGGTTGGCGACAGAACTTGGAGACCTGGCAACTGCTGCGCGCGAAATAAAATCAACTTTGAGTGCATTTACTTATTTGTGTTAACACATCACTGCATGCAAGCCTGGTTGACACAGCCAATTCGGGAATTGTCTAAAGAAATTGGCCATGTTCCTTATTGAAATTTGCAAAGTTTCCTTCGAGTTTTGGTGAGAAATGTGAATGTTGACTTAATTTTGCGGGAGGGTAATCATTCTTGCAACCCTTGCCGAATGTCAACTTTCCCTTAAAGGCAAAAGTAGGCTTTGTGTATAACAAAAAATGAATTGAAGTCGCAAAATAAATATAAGTAGATAAGTATGTATGTACAATATTATTGTAATTGCCTATTATATTAAATTTTCTAGTGTACTAGCTTAATTTGGTTAGGTACAAACCGATGTAGGCAAATATAAGCTTTCGCCACAAATGCACAGCCCCACAAAAAGTAACCCGAAACTACATCACCGAATCTCAACTGTACGCGTCCTGTGAGAGTCTCACGCAATATTTATACTTCGCACATTTTCATAAGATCAAAATTTTAAATTTCAGGCCAAAAAATATCATTGATCACAGCGGCATTGCGCTATTGATGGCTATGACATCTGCCTCTTCGCACTCGAAAGCTGCCCACCGATGTCACTGGTCGCCGTGATTTTTCGCAGTCGCACTCACTGCGCCAGATTAGGTAATTTTTCTTATCAATCTAAGGAGTCTGTCGGAGCGTATTCGCATTAGGTACGCCTAGAAAGTGACTCGTTTTTTACCTCCCTTTTATTAGCTCGGGATGTAACTATATAATATTGATGCGCCTAAAAGATGCAGTGATTTCTATTCTCAATTTACATACCTGATGACTGTACGAATGGATATTATAATAGCGAGGTTTTAGTTTTTTAAACTACTATTATATTCTTCTCCTTCTAAGAGTAGGCTTCTCTTAACACGATTTCATTAGTTTGACCTGCGTGCACATATCGAGCCCTAACCGCCAAAATAACGTAAGCGAAATTTTTTTCAAAATTTTCTTTTTGATGCAGAAATGTATCTGGATGCTCTAGGAATATTTCTGCATCAAAAATAATATTTTGAAAAAATGTCGGTTACGTTATTTTGGCGGTTAGGGCTCGATATGTGTCTATGTAATGGAATCTTTGAACGTAATTTTCACCAAATTCAAACGTTTGTTTGGCGCTGTAACTCCATAAGCGATTTTTACCAAGTTCAGTAAAGCCGTCATTTCATTTACATATGTGTCAACTGACGCAAATCAGAATATCCAAGTGCAACCAAGCGCTTCTCCACCAAGACTTTCCATCGCAGAGAAGGCGGGTTCTGCACCGAGTACTTTCTGGGCGTATGTGTCCATTCGAACGAAGTGCCAAAGCCAGCGAACCCGCCGCGCTTTTATTCACGCCACTATGTCTATGTCATTGTAAACGAAACTCCCTACTTTTTCGAAACTATAACTGTCAACTGATTGTTTGATGATAGAAGCTGCTTCGTCTTGTCCTTGGTTACCGTCAGACCCTTACCTTCTTATCTAACTTGAAAAATGCAGAACAGACTCGGCGTCTTTCGTTACCGTTGATGTCGATGTCGTAATACATAAAACACATTGGTAGGTGGCGCTGGAGTCAATATATTTGTAAAAATCGGAGCAGTCTTCTGGATAACCTCACCATTCAGATGGTATTGCATTCAACTATTCCAAAAGTATACGCCAACTTATTGAACATGCAATGGAAATCTCCACGCATAGAGATGCCCATTAGGCTAAAAGTTCATGTTATCATTGTCAAACCAGGCAAGCGTGGACGTTGTAAATTTCCTTCTATTTAAGTATCTGTCAGTTGTAGTAGACTATTTGTATTTATTTACACAACAAAATCGAATGTTGCAACCGAACTTTTGAACTTTGTTTTGCATTAGGATTAACTAGATGCATTACCCAGCACTGATTTAAAAGCTTAAAAAAATGTAAGTTTCTGAAGTCATTCAAAGAAAGTTAATAACATGATTCAAATAATTTCTAATTTGATTTTTCACGGACTATTTGAGACCAAATTATAACATATAAAACCCTTGTTGATGTTCAGTATTATCAATTTCAATTTATATTCGAAATTTGAATCGAAAGATAAATTAATGGGTTATTAATCATAAGTGATATTAATTTTAAAATTCGAGGGCAATATGAATATGTATAAATTCAGTAAATGTTTTGAACACTTTCTTCATCTGACCTTTAAGAGACAAATGTTCGCTATGTACAAACGCGGTAGCAGAGTGGTTAGATAGAAAAACTATCGCTCTGTAGGGACTAGGTTTGATGCCTCTTTGGCGGAATATCTAAATTATAGATTTAGTTATTTTTTTATGTCATGCCTCGGCAAGCTGTTATCCACTTTTCGCCGTTAATTTGTAGCCCACAGCATTTGAGTGACAACATCAAGATAATTTTGAAGAAAAAGCACAGGCAAAAATGGGAGAGCTAATTTATACCCAGATATTTTATCATTCGCTTTAGGAACAGTAATCACAAAAATTTTTGCACATTTGGCTATTTATTCCACAGATATGTAGCCTAATTTAATTGCCATTCCACTCTCCACTAGCTATTGGATTACCTAGCTAACGCATCTTTAACCCTTTGCTTCCAAATATCTCACCGACGTACATATGTACATATATATGTATGTATATCGTATGTATTCGGCTCGCTTTGGTTCATTTGTTAATCAATGAAGCTTCTTGGCACTACAAATTTGCTGCCAAATGCTACTACAGCTCTTCACATCTTCACATTTGCCATGTCACAAGGATAATTGTGCCAGCTTGTCAGCAATAAGCTCCACTTCACACATCTACCCCGACCCGCCCCACCACTTCTGCTTCTGCGTTACCATCATCTTCAGCGTGTAGTGGCTCTGGCTTTGGCTTTGACTTTGGCTTTCTCTATTTGTGTTTGTATTTGCATTCGTATTTGTGTTTTGTCGTTGCTTATTACTGATTTTCGAAATGTTATTGACTGTTTGCCTCTTGGTTTTGAGCGCCAATAGTGCACCAACGGTAAACACACACATATAACTGTGTATTTATTTAGGAACACAACCAAACACTTAGCCAAACAGGTGTACTAAGCATCCGTATTGAGTGCGAATGTGGGATGAGAGATGAGGCGGCTGGTGAGTTGCAATTTTGAAATTTCTCAATTCAAGTTCGTTTATTGCTTTGATTAATTAATGCTAATTTACGTAAATTTCAATTCAGTACGCAAATAGCTGCTTCACTAAGCATGTGTACATGCGTGCATATGTATTCCTTGTACACATTTGTTCTTATTGCAATGTGTCTTTTATTTGAAATGGTCTCTAACTCCTTACTTTCATGCCTGATTGCTCGCACCGCATTCCGGAATTTGTTTATTTGTTGCTGTGCAAATACTTATACGTTTGCATATGTATGTGTTTCGAAGCCCGTGTCTGCGTGTGGTTGCTTAGCCATGTTATGCTAATGAGCTCACCTCACACAGCCTCTTCTCTGCCCCCCGCGCGTCGTGGGCCTACCCGGTCTGCATTTTGTATTGCCACTTCTGCTTCATTGCCATGCTGCTAATCCCTTACGAAATTAATTTGTGCAAATGCTTTCATTAATTTGGCCAACAACATTGCGTTCCCATTTCCCCTTTTTTCCTACAACGATTTACCAATTCAATAAACGTTACGTTTGAAGTTGTTTACTTCGATGTCAGTCAGTTGTGGAATTTCAAGTTGTTCAACACAAAGGCAAGAGGCGAGCAGTAGAAGGGATTAAGTAGGAAGGAGTTGGCCGCGCACTCTGCATATTTGATAAATAGGTTTGAGTTGAAATCCTGTGCGATAAATCGGTTTGGAATAGAAAATTAAAATAATAACGGAACTTAAGCACAGAGTTTTAACTTCGACTAACACCAAAAGGATCGATCAGTTTTGCTTTCGAAAACATCACAAAAAGTCTCGAAAAAAAACTACGAACTATTTCACTTATGTAGGCGGTCCCTGTAGTGTGGCGTTTCGCAGTGCGTGCTACCATTCCGCAAGGCCTGGGCTCGAGCCCGGTTTCCGACCAACATAATATTGCAACCAATTTTTGACCAACTTTTCGATTACCTAAAGACTTGAAACTTCACAATTGGCTCAAAACCCGATAACATTGCAATACGAAAGGTGAGTTAATCCGATAGGTGGCGCAGTTGTCGAGATATTGGAAAACCCCGTATTTATAGTCCGATTTGGTTCACATTTAGAACCTATGCTACATGAAAAGGAATATATACACCAAAAATTTTGTCGACAGGTGGCGCACGAGTCGATACGTTTGGCAAACCAGTATTTATGGGCCGAATTCTTTAATATTTAGAAAGCTTGCTTTAAAATATTTGTTTTTACTATTAACTTATTTTATCAATATCTCATTGTTATATTTCAATTAGCTTAAACAAAATAAAAATATTGAAAATTTTGGGAAATGTGGAAAATGTGGAAAATCTTCGCGGTCAATATGGAAGTTATTCCATTTTGCAAATGTTCAATTAAATTGAAAGTGATTTTTAAACAGGTGATACCCTCTTGAAAAGTGTTCATATATAAAAAGCTTTGTTAAGTTGGGGTCAATCCTCGTAAAAAAAATTAAAAATAGATGCAACTTATTTAAACCATTTCTCGCTTGGTATCAATATCAAAACATTTTACTAAAGTTGTTAAATACTTTTATTTTGAATTTCTAGAGAGGTGGTAGTCCTCTTAATATATTTTTGAAATAAAACTTTCTAAAACCTCTCTTGCTTGATACGCATATTAAGATCTTTCGCTTCACTTGTTAATAAAATTGATTCTGACTTGTTTAACAGGTGGCAGCACTCTTAAACGATGTCTTCGAAATAAATCGTTTTTCATTCCCTCCGTTTTGGCATTCGTATTGTTGTAAAATTTTATTTAACTTATTAATTAATTGATTTGACCTTTCCCATAGTTCCCCATAGAGTAGGTCCCAAAATATTAAGCTCGGGAGCTTATCTTAAATTACTCAACTCTGTAATTAAATAATTATTTCATGAAAATTGGGTAATTTTGACCCAATCATTGCAGAAGGGTATGTTACTACTCGAAACTGGGCGCGGAAACTGACTTTATTAAATTCTTCCTCCTTTGCTTTAATATTTGCACTTATATTTTTACTTTGCTTCTGTCAACTTCCATCAGAAATATTCACTTTAGACGGTAAAGTGCCTTCATAGTTGATTAACTATAAGTTCTTGGGCAGACAACTTGCATTTCTTCATTTTTCCATAACTGAATCAAGTATGTACATATATACAAACTTACCTACAAAGTGGCAAACTTAATAATGCATTCAGAGTGAGTTTCATTAACTTTGACAGTTGACTTGACTTTTATTTATTATTGCACGATTACTTATTTATTTATTTACATTTTTCTGTTCCATCACATCATATTTTCCTTTGTTTGCGAATTTATTAGCGACGACTTATATCCCCCCCCCTTAGGGAGTCCAAATTGTTGTTGTACATATCTTTCGTTTTTACGATTTGTGGCAGCACGATGCTCGGTCAGTGGCGACTAAAATTAGTTATTGCGCGAATAGAAATGTCACTTGCCAAGGCCTTATAATGCATACAAGCACAAACAAAGAAAGTATTAAAATTTGTAGAGCAATTTTGTACGACTAATGTACAATATACCATTAGAATAAGTATCCGTTGTTTGTCATAAATTTGTAAAAATGCAGAGAGAAAATCGGTAATGTCACGGTAATAGCTTGTTAGTTAAAGCACTTGAAATGGAAAGCCCTTAATATTAAATTACATAAAGATAAAAATTGCTTGGAAAACTTGGAAGGAGGGAAAATGTCCATTCTTATTTTGAGTGCATTTCGGACGATTTGAAATATTTAATTTTAATCAGTAAAAAGAACAACCTAATCTGAAGGTTTCGCAAAATATTTTCTGGGTGGTTACTCCATTCCAAATATTTTAAAGTACTTCGCCTGTTAAGTATTCTATTACACATTTTTAAGTACCTTAATCCTCTAAAGTTTTCTCAAGTCAATTAGCTATCCTAGCTCATCTCCTAGTGTATTTTTTTAAGATGTTTAATAAATTATAACTCGGAAAACATTTTAATGTTGCCTCCAAGAAGTAACTCGATTTAAAAAGCCCAACTTTAACATCTCTTCAAACTACCGATAAGGGAAAGTCCCTTAAATCAGTATGGGATACCTTTAGATCCTCAATAGGTTTTTCGGTTCCTATTGATACGGGGAAGCCCTTGTTGTCACCAAAACTTGTTGCACATCTAATCGCACTGTGAAGTATCAGCCATATAATTCTCACACAAAATATGCAAAGTCGCTACTAAAGTGCTACAATGCGGCTATTTTGTTGAGTAAAATTGTCGGGCGAGTGCGCACAAATTTTCATTACTTTCCAAACAAACTGAGCTGAGCGAGTGATCAAAATAGAAAACAAAAAGGGCAATGAAAAATAAGACAATGTTAAGCAAAATCATTTAATAGCCTTTTAGCAAATGGCAACAAAAGCAACATTTTGCGCTTAATTTCATGCGTTTACAGCAACACTGATGCTTGAAGGAATACTCGCACAGCTGAGCAATGGTACACTCAGAAAAAAAAATTAGTAACATCTTAGTAGTAAAATTTATGAATGCTTTTATAATGGCCTTGTGCGCGTACAGAGCTTTTTAAACCGTTCATATACACAGAGAAAAATATTTCCCATAGAAACAGGTAGATTGCCTATAGGAAACGCTTCTGGGTTTAAAGGTAAAATGAAGAAAATTCCATGGAGATTTTATTTAAAAGAATGACGTTGTAAAAGGAAAGGTCAGCACAGACTAGCTTTTTTTTATTTTGTTTTTTTTTTTGAGAAAAACCATAGGTATCTTCTCACTTAAGCTCTATTTTACTTGGTAGTTTTCGCTCTGTGTGCTTGTAATTTGTAAAGCTGCGCACGGTAAAAGCTTCATCTAACCATTTCTGTTTTATATCAAAGTTAGATGGGAACAGCTTTTATCTTGTGCTTGGTAATGAAAAATTCCTAAAAAGTTTAACAAGCTCGGCACGGCTATGAAAAACCCAAATCTGCTTTATATAACTTCATACGTACCTCAGCAACGACCAGAGATAGATTCTACTCTTTGCGCTTTTATATAGAAAAAGAAGGCTCCTACCGGCCAACACTAATCCACAGAAAGCTTTTTCCGCGTCCCCTAAAGATGGCCTATGTATATACATAAGCAAAAGCTTCCGAAATATAATTGAGCAACTTTAATATCGGAATTATTTTTCTCTCAGTGTAACTACTGCAAACTAAGCGCTCGTTCATCCCGCCACATTGACTGCTCTCACTACGTATAACACCATAAATTTCACTCAACGTTGCATAAAAGTCGCATTTTACATTTTGCATATTTTGTATTGCCATTTAAATTTTTGAAATGTAACGGATAAAAGTCCACAAATGGTAGGACACACCAACAAAAAAAAAAAACAAAAGACATACCACCTAACGGGGATTTAGTTGAACGTGGGTTCGGGAAAACTTTGCCATTGTTAATGTGCATGAAAATTCCCATCAAAAACTTTTCTCAGCCATTTCAGCGCCAAAGCCCCCCCGTCTCTCCTGCGAGCTCATTACTTCCCCCGTCCATGCCACATGCGCTGTTTCAACTGATTTTGTAGCTTGCCTTGCCAAAAAAGCATTTTATTGTATTTTTACATTATTGCAGGTGTACTGGCTGCCGCGCGTGTGTGCGTGTATGTGTGTGTGTGTGTGTGTCCTGGTGCGCCTTGGATACTTTTATGACCCAACCGTTGTGCTTCGTTGCAGGCCAGCAGCTGCTTTGCTACGCGAATGGGCAAACCCATTCGATCCGGGGCTAAATATAATCTGCTCCGTTACAGTTACGAGCCCTAAAGTTACCAATACGTACATACCTCGGCTGCACGCTCCGTAGCTAAAGCTTAAAAGCAATCAATGTGAATTCGCAGGCGTTCAGGTTTACTCAAGTATTTTCGGTAACAATGTTTCAGCGCTTTTATTGACATTTATTTCGGCAATTGTTGTTATATTTGCCTTTGCTTTAAAATTTTAGCACGGCTTTCAAGGTCCGGCGCCTTTTATGGCCGCTCTCAAAATTTACATTTGCGCCTACTAATGTAGTGAAATGTACAAGTATTTATACTTAGATGTGCTCGTTGTTGTTGCTATTATATTCCAGTTGGGTATTTTTATGCTCATTGGCTGAATCAAATTCGTAAAATTTTTTTTTATTAAAAATCCCTACACAAATTTTTAACTTTCGATTTCTTGTATTGACCACCAGCCTGAAATGGCCTTTCATCCCATCTGGCCTTAAATATTTTCTTTCCACGTGTCTCTCTTTTCACCTTAAGATTATTGCGGTGCGTTAACCTTACCTGCATAAGATTCCACTTTAGACTACAAGGTAGCTAGGTATGTAAAGGACATACATATGTACTTATTTACACGAATCATTGTGTAACAACGAGAGAGTACAAGCACAAAGCATCAAATCGACTTTACAAATAAATGAAATTACTTTCGGTCTAATGACCATCATCTGCTGATTTTATTAGATTGTTGCTGTAGTTTTTATTTTGCTCTTGCTTGTCTTGCGTTAGATATCCTGCGCTGTCCTTCCTTGTATTTCTTCTTGTATTTTTTTCTTTTATGCATTTGCTTAGCTATTTTTGCTTATACTTATGATTGGAAAATCAAATCAAGGACAAAACTACATACATATACATATATAAAGTACACTTTCGAGTGTTTAGGTAAATGCAAATAAAGAAAAGCCCTACACACTTTCGGTGAGCCTGGCCATGGAAAAAGCTTTGGCGATACTCTAGCAAATTTACCGTTATTCGTTTTGGGTGCGAAAGTTTTTTCGAATAAGACATTTTCACTCAATGAAAAAGTACTTTTTCTTTAATAATATTAATAACTAGTGAACCCGCATGACCTTAAAACGCCCAAAATTGAGTTTTAAAAACTTGAAAAATATTCCAAATGTTGGTCAGAGTTATTAGAGATCCGAGTGCCAAATTTCACCAAAACCGTACCTCTCATTTTTGAAATTCCTTTTCAACAGTATTCTCAAACTAAAATCTTCTTAAATCTCTTTCGTCTGACGTGGTTATGTACATATATTTCAATAAACTGATGAACTAATTCGAATTTTATGTTCTAACAAATGGCAGCCCTCCTAAATAAAGGTCAGGAGTAAATCCCTTTTAAACCCATTTCGATGTATACCCATATTTTTATAATTCATCCAACTTATTCAATAATTTTAATGTAATTTTTTAAACACGTGGCAACCCTCTTCAAACATTCCAAATGTTCAAACTAAAGATTTCTTAACATTAATTTTGAATTAGTTAATTGAGTTATACCTTTAAAATAGGTGGCAGCCCTCTTCAAAAGTATTTTCAAGCTTAATCCTTGTTAACTCGCCTTCGCCGTACACTGCGATACATATGTTAATTAACTGATGAATTAAGTGAAATTTTATTTTTCACACATGTGGCAACTCCACTAAACACAGTTCAGTTTCAGTAAAAAAAATTTCAAACCCCCTTCGAATGATACCCATATTTTAATAATTCATTTAGCTTATAAAATAGTTTGAATTTAACTCTTTAAACAGTGGGTAACCCTCTTCCAACACCTCAAACATATTATTAGCGTTCAAACTAAAGATTTCCTAACACTCCTTCGTTTGATATGCATATTTTTATATTTCGTATAACTTGTGTAAAAGTAAACTAAATTCCAAATTTCAAGCAGGTGGCAACCTTGTTAAAAATAGTTATAGTTTTGAGAAGATTAAAATTAAGTTGTTGCATTCAAATTTGACTGTGAAGCGGGATAATTGTTTCACAAAAAAATATTTCGCGAATATTCATCTTCCTAAAAAATTCGCTTCGAAATATTTTGTACCGATGAACGTCTACAAATAAAAAATTGATATAAAACCAAAATCGCTTTCTAAGGACGAAAAATAACCACTGCTAAAACATTTCACAAATGACTAAATTTATTTACTCAATACCTATACTTTATTAAGAATGTCATAATTTGCGGTCGCCTTACTGGTTCCAATGGTAAATGAAATTTTAGTATTATTTTCTCAACAATTCAAAATATCATAATATCGTGGAACACCGCGTGACATTGTAAAATGTGCAAATTTGGGCTGCAGTCCAAATATGTGGATGCAAATATTGTGATTTATGCCGACAAAACCATACAATATTTGTAAAAAAAAAAATAAAAACGCTGAAGCGTGGAATATCTATGAAATTCAGCGAAATAGCGCAAACTTCGTCTAAATAAATGTTTTTCTCATATATGTATGTATGAGCATCACCAACGCAAAATATTTGTGATTATTTGATAGAATATCCACAAATAGTATTCCAATAAATAAGTACACTTCTATTTTGATTGTGAACACATATATATATTTATGGAAGCTCACCACACACATACATACATATATGTTTATATGTAAGTACATGCATAGCATGCGAAAATCTCTGTATATTTATTATCCAAAGCCATGTGCTTTTAGCCGTAAACACTAATACACTCCCTAACACAAATACATAAATATGTATAAGCGACTATAAATTGGCTTAGCGATCGCAGTTACTCGTCTATGTATTTAAACTAAAGCCAACATTCAATTAGTCTATTTGCATTTCTATGCCATTTAATGCGCACACAAATGTGAAATATATGTACATGTGTGTGTGTGTGTGCCACGGTGTTTATGTGTCGAAATCAAAGTTCAATAAATTGCAGTGCAAACACGCCTGTAAATATGCAATGCCAGCAAAAATAAACGATAGGCATTAGGTGGATGATGAATAGAAATTTGAACAAATATACTTACTTAAGTACGGATGTATGTATGTGTACATATATGCATGTATATATTCATTTTATAGCGCAGTTAATCATTTTCAGATCAGTTGCAAAACTTGAATGTAAATAGATGATGGCTCAATAAGTTATTTTGTATTGATAGTAGGTTGTTAATACAAATTTATATATCTACAATTCACGTCGCTTATTGTAACGGTCACAAATGATTGTTTATGAATATTTATAGAGATGATTTTGGCAGTTTACAGAAACCATAACAGGTATGCATTTTTATAATAAAAACCAAAAAAAAAAAAACTTTCCTTTGACTTTTATTAATTTTTATACCAATTCGTAATGCGAAAATAAAAAGAACAACTTACAGATATTTAAAGGGCACAAAATATCCGGCAATGGTTGCCTTTAATTTTGTTTGCAATAAATAAATAACGAAAAACTGTAAAAAAATACGGACACGTTCCGAAAAAATTCCGAAAAGTAAAATATATACATCTAGGAAAACTTCCGAGAAAATCCAGAAGCTTTCCCGAAAACCTCGACAGATGTATTCGAATCTAAAGGTATGACACGCAAGATCCCAAAAATTTTAACTCACAGAACTTTGAAAAGTCTCGAAAAAATCCGGAAGGTTCCAGAAAAACTTTGAAAGCTACTTTTGAACCTGAAATCTCGATAAATCCCGGAAGGCTCTCGAAAAATTCGGAAATAATCCAGGAGAAAAATCCCAAGAGGTTAAACGCCAGGAACTTCGGAAATTCTCAAAAGGACCAAGAAATTTTTAAAAGTCTCGAAAATTTCGATAATTTCCCTGAAATATTTCGAAAGATTCCTTAAAATAAAACTGCAAAAACTTTTTAAAGTTCACGAAACGTGAATAAAATCCGTCAAAAGGTTTAAAACTTCCTGAAAATCCCGAAAGGTCCTAAAGAAAATCTTGCATGATCTCAATAAATTAGGAAAACATTTCGTTTTTGGTGCCCGATCTCACAAAGAGAATAATTACAATTACAATTTAGATTAACTCGAATTCGAAGGATCTTTCGAAAGCACCTTCACTTTAATAGTAATAAATTTCACTTATATTTGTTTGAAATTTTACAGAGCTTCTGTCGAGAAAGGAGAAAGCTGTAATTCAACTCCTCGAATCTTTCGGCGTTAGTAAACATCATTCGGGTCGATTATACTTCGACGTCTTCATTACAATTTTACATATAAAACCTCCGTTCAGAAAACAATTTTGAACCGACGCGCGCTTAAATTCCATTATATATTTCAAAATCGTTCTTTTTTTTTGAATGCGAAGAAACAGACAGACACTATATAAGACTAAAAATTCACCTCACTCGTTCAAATCCTCACCTGCCTTACCACCATCACTTATACGCCCTGTATACCTCAATTCAACTTACCATATGCGTCCATACATACATATTTCTCCATTTCCTATATAAAAGTGCCACAAGCTGTTGCAGCAAAGCTAATTGAATTGATTCTGTGATTAATCGAAGCGTAGTTTATCCTGACATTAAAGTCGCATCACAGTCAAACGTAATTAAATTTTTGTGTAGCACTTCAATTACACAGACATACTACATACAACAGTGAACTACCCACATACTTACCCGCATTCCAAAAGTACTCAAATTCAATGAGTAATTCAGCAACCAACTATCGACAACTACATAAGTTACAACAACTCCAGCAACAACAGCAAAACCAATATTACCACAATTAACTAACATTTCGTGTAGCTGGGACTCAGTTCATCGGTGCTTGTCAGCCAGGCAGCAGCTAGCAGCTAGCAGCAAGTATCCCAGCAACCAAACAACCGACTGCGGCAAAGAGCATTCAAATAGCTGTGGCCAAGGCTTTTATGCTCTAACATTTATATGCAGCGACTTACATACCAATTTACTAACAAACTCTCTAATGCTTAGCCGATCAACGCCATAACTTTTGTTTGTTTGTGTGTTAGTTTATGTGTGTGTGAGTTGTTAGTTTTAGCAGCGTTTTTAGCTAACTTCATTATCTATGTTGCAGGCAACGACTTCCGCAACGCTTACGAAATTATTCACTTATAATTTAGAAAGCTTGGCAAATGCATACGTAAATATTTAATCTCATATTCACTTTTTTGCGGTTATACGTTCATTTACATACACATGTACATAGTCAATAACTTTGCGCGTGGTTCGCTGTGTGTGTATGCGAGGAGGTGTTTGCGTGTATGCATTTATTCGATTATCTCATAAAGCAAATTCAATTTGTATATTTTAGTTTGCTAATGACTCCTGAGATTTCCATATTACCAGATATTTATGTACAAAAATGTACGGTAAAAACGCTGCTGAATAAATTAACACGGGCAAGTTGTCTTAAAATATATACATATACATACATACATGCAAATTATGGAATGAAAGTTAATTTTTATTTACAATAAAAGAAGACTAATATTTATTATTGTTTAAAAATTTGCTGCATGTTCATACTCGCTCAGTTCCTTCTTCATCTAAAACAAATAAAATAAAATTTAATTAAATTTAAAAAAAAATAAGAAATTACATTTTTGTACGCTGTCTAGCATTTCGTAAATACTCCTCCAGCACTGTACTCTGTCGACTATTTGACTCTTATAGAAACGTAAGTAAAATAACAGGCTTGTTTTTTTTTCAGTGACGATTAATAGTGAGACTACAGCGTCAACTGATATGAGCGACCACTATATATATTTATTATGGCAACTGATACATATATCGCATTTGGTTTTGTTGGATTTCCTTGACTCACGTTCCCTTTGAATCTACAATATTTTGTGCTTGGGTGAAGACCACATTCCGACTGAAAATATAGAGGGAACTTGGAGTGCAGGGCGTTACTGGGAACGGTTCTCGATTCTTAGAGGATGTCTTTAGGCAACATAAGAATGAAAAAGCCTTATATAGCAACTCTTTTTTCCAATTTCGGCCGTACTTTTAGATTTCGGCCGGACTGTGCGTTGGGCCCACTTAGAGAGTCCCAGTGATCATTCCATTAGCTCAGACAACCCTTATTTTTTCGATTTAAGAGACTACAGGATTTCATTTACTACTAATATTAAGAAGAAAGGAGATTTTACCCTGAGGAGTGCCTATTGTAGATATTTTCCTCACTGCTCCAATGCCTAAAGCTGAGTTGATAACTCTGTCCTGCAACATAGAGCCACACTATTGAATGCTGAATGTTATGTTCTAGAAGTGACCGGTTTGTTGCTTCGGTCCGGAATTATTTAAGGCGTTTTCAATGTCCAGGAAGCCAATTTGGGTATATTCATTAAATTTAAATTATTTCTGCTTAGAAAGTGACCTAGTGGATGATGGCCTAGTTGATGAACACCTGGAAAAGGCTGCAGATTTCAGATCTAGTAAACTCTCACTGCAGGTAACATTTTTTTAATTCTTTCAAAGGAAAAATAGAGGAAGAATAATTAGCAATCACAGTTATCTAACTTGGCAAGAAACTATTAGTGGAAACATATAAATATTCGTACCTCGTTGCTGCCGAATATTATTATTATATACGCTAATTATTTACCAAGTTCATTTGTTAACTTTTGGCAGCAAGTAATGACTAAGTAATAACACTAAAGACCTTTTAAAATACGAAGCTAAATGTCAGCTTATAAATATTCTTCGTATTAACTAAGGTTGAAAAAGAGTAGTTGCCGCTTGCTACAACCTAGCGTTTTTGAAATTGCAACGTTAATGGCAGTTGCACTTAAATGGGTAAGTATTTTTTACATATGCTCAATTAGCGGTAATTCTCGACAGTAATTGACTGGCGCCAGCCAAAAGTACAAGCAAGAATCTACACGTGTACATATACATATGTACGTGACTCAAACAAATGATCACGTTGTGATATTATTTGAATATCCGTCTCTTCGAGCTAAATATTATTTGTTATTTTTCTATAAAAATACCGTCCAAGCTTTAATAAAACCCATATAAATCACATTTAAAATTTTATAAAAAATTTAAGAAAATTTAACAAATATTCATCAAAATTTCAACTATTTAAACTGAATCTTTAGAAAATTTTTGAGTATGTAGTTTTATAGCCAATAAAATTTTAGTCTAATGAAGTGCAAGTTCCAAACGGCTAAAATATCCTGTTGATTTTTGAGAATTTCTTTTTGGTGACGGATTATTGCACTTTTTTCATACACACATGAATTTATTATGAAATAAAACACGGGAGACCATTAGCAACAAAATTTCAGAGAATCAGTGCCAGTTTTTGTGAATTGCATTTGTTATCTAAATAAAAAAGGAAAAAGTAGTCTCAAAAAAAAAAAGACTAGCACTTCACTAAAATTTTATGGACTATAAAACTGCATACCCAAAAATTTTCTAAAGATTCAGATCAAAGAGTTGAAATTCTGATGAAAATTTTTAAAATTTTCCAAAATTTTGTATAAAATTTAAATTTGTGATTTATGTTGGTTTTCGTTAAAACTTGGACGGTATTTTTATAGGAAAATAATAAAAAAAAATGTAACTCGAAAAACACTAGGAATATTAAAAAACAACCAATACGTGGTCATTTGTTTAAGGCACTGTATACGTATGAACATATGCATGTGAATAATATCGTGCATTCGTTTTAATTTAAAGTGAAGTAACACCCACTCATATGTATGTATATGGTTGTATATATGTACATATGTATGTATAAATAAAACGTACCCAGTACGAAAAGAAACTAGTTTAAATAAATATAGATTTTCAACAAGTTTTTTGCCTGCCATAACTAATTGAAGATCATAGTATTGTGGAGAAAACAACTACAACAACATTTTCTTCCATTCGATTCGAAACGAGTAATCACTCGATCACGAATGTCGCGATTCGAGCTATGCCGTACTGGGTACATACAAGTATGTATGTATGTATATGTTTCCGTTAAGCGCGCATTCACAAAAATATTAAAATGGCTTCACTTTACGGCGGGTTAAAAGCTTTATGTGGTCGCTGTGGTGTGACGAAAGGTTTTATATGTAATCAATATATGAATGTATGTATGTTAGTAAGTATGTATAAGTATATATGAAGCTTAAAATAGGATACACCTATGTACATATACACATACATAAGTGCATAAGTAAGAGAGTAAGAGATTTTAAGCAGACCGGATTCGAAAATAATAGTTTCTATTAGCCTTAGTTAGCATTGCGTAACCGCAAAATGTTGGAATAAAGAGTGAGAGAACGAGTAAGGAATAAAACAGCTACTGCGAAATCTATTGCAAGACTATTCTTCATAGTTTACCTTTACTTAACGGAATCTATTTAAAACACAGACTACCTTAGATACAGCACCAATACCAAGGACATACTCCAAAATGGTCTGGGACTGTAATGCAGTCTTTATTCGAAGATTTTATTTGTCTGCTTTAGCCTCTGATGAATCCGATGTAAAAGCTTTTAATTCCTAATAACGAAGACCGTTTATTAAAATCCAAAAAAAAAATTGCTGGCATTCTAAGTAGATAAGGAATAGATAGCTTCAGATTTACACAAACAGTGGTCAATAATCGTAGCCTTATTTAGATATTCGAAAGGGTATCGTAATAGTCCGATTATTCGAAACTTCTAAGAAAATCTATAGGTAGTTTCCAAGTAGTCTTAAAATACAGGGTATCGTGGCAAAATAATTATTATATACAAACAGTTGCTGCAGTAGAAAACGTACCAAAATTACTAATAGCTTGATGACTTTTTGAAGTCATTTTAGTAGCAGAAAATATGAGAATCGACTAAGGATTAACACTCCGATATTTTACTTAGTGATTTTTAATAGCAGTCTCAATATTTTTCAAATAAATATCGTCTAGTAGTGCACGTAACCCACTAAGTTTACTCCTCTTAAATGAAATGCAGTACTGTAAAAAATGTTTCTATTAAGTTTTAGTGAATTTCAAGGCTCTTTATATCGGTTTAGCATCATACATTTGTTTACACTACAAAATATTCCACAACACTTTTCCAAACTCGGTCATAAGTAACAGACACTACCTGGCTGGCACTACATTGCATAACCGCCTGAAGCAGGAAGCTCGAGTTTGGGCAAATCATGCAACCATCTTAGGCACTGACACCACTTCAAAAATTATATTGGCTGACTGATATACTGAAACTTTTCCAGTCGACAGTCAAATTTCTTACCAAACGCAAAAACTTGTCATACAACTTTAGTGGCACTCAAAACTTTTTCAAACACTTCTGCTGCGCCCGCCGAAATAAATGTACATATGTATGTATTTGCAAATAAAAAGTGGAATGCTTTCAAAAGCAGTCCCGTTTACTTAACTGCAACATACGCCAGAAGTTCATTTATTTAATTAGTGCGAATATTTACGTACATACATATGTGTGTGTGTAGGTGTTTTCATATAGTTAAATATAAGTGTGTCAAGGTTTATTTCATGTCTCTGCGATTAGTTAAAGCGTACTCTACATCGGTTTGAGTGAAGAAATTTCTTTACGGCGACACATTGAATAACTGTTAAAGAACTGGAAATAGAACTTGCTTGTCTCATATTATTGAATTTCAAGTGTCTATTGAAATTTTGAATAAGTATGCAGGTAGGTTGACGTGCTTTCCATGGGTTGGCCTTTGTGATACCACTATGAACGGTACCTCCTAACGTTTCGCAGTAAAAAGATGTCAGTTCCTAAGAGATCTTGCGGGACTGATAGAAACTGCGATCCCAGCCATATTTTGGCAGTCTGAGTTGACATGATCCTACTGACAGTGTGATGTTTAATCTTACTGCACGAATCCCCATTGGACAGTATGCTGTCAATACACACACGAGAATTGAAAGCTGAAGCTTTTTGAGGCTAAGGCGATCCCTAGACCGTCTCCGGTTCACCCTCCACCAGAAGTAGCAATACATGAGCATAGATATAAAAATAAGTAGAATGTTCCACAGACGTCTTATATTTAGCCTTAATAGTGCTAAGAAAAAAAGGAGATCTACGTACTAACCCCGAAGTGATTATAACTCTACAGAATTCCTTAACATATTTGCCAATATATAGAAGTGGGTATTTGCTCACATCCATGAAGTATTTTACACAATTTACTATAGTAAGTATGTAACTTTCGTTACAAAAACAATGCAAGGATTTGTTAAGTTCCTGGCCAAAGGTTGCCTTCTTTTGAAGAATTTTCGACAAACTAAATTTTCAACAAACTCAACCAATTAACAGATGTCCAAATTTTGGCAATGCTCGCCTAAATACTACTTCTGATTGTAATTTTTTTGTTTTTTAATTTTTTTTTTTCAGTAAAGTAGCCAGGCCTGCGTTCTCTACACCATTCCAGCTGAAAGACATCACTCAAAAATCCGAGGCTTGCTGCTTGTGCTGAGCTATTCAAGTACGGCGGCGTGAAGCTGGTAAGGTGAAAGCATCGACTCTTATGCAGAAATTATTAAATTTAAGTATGTTCTGCCCTATCCACAAGAAAGTCGAACCCGTCATTCGCGCTTACTACCGCGGGAAAAGATTTCTAAGCATAGAGTACAAGGTCTTATCGAGCGTATTGTGGAAAAGACTGAAGCCCACCGTCAACAAACTGATTGGCAAATTTACCATAAGCCAGGTATTCACATTACGCCGAACTTTGGAAAAGACTTGTGAGAAAAGGATCATCACCACCTATTTGGCGACTTGCCGCGACGTCTGAATTTGGCATCCTCGTGTAGCTGATATGTCTGTGCGAAATGACGTTTGCTACCACACGGTGTCATAGACAGGGCGACTCGCTTTCATGTGATTTCTTTAACCTGTTGTTGGAGAAGATAATAAGAACTGTACCGCCCAGGAACAATTTTTTTCAAGAGCGTGCAATTGCTGGCGTACGCCGATGACATCGACATCATCGGCAACAAGAACCACGAAGTTCGTTCTGCCCTTTCCAATTTTGAAAAGGAAGCAAAGGGATAGGGTCTGGTGGTCAACGAGGCCCCCACTGGGACGGAACGAGGAGAAGGACTTGGCCTCACTTTGCATTTCTAATTGGCATCAGTTGCCACAGAAGAGAAACGGGTGCTCGAATTTCCAAAGATTACACGCATTAGTCAAAATTTTCCGGGTAGAAATAGGCGATAAAGATAAGTCACAGGTTCACCACGAATTTTTTTGACATTTCTTTAAAATCTATTTTTTTCAAACTACTAAAATATATGACAATTACTTATAGAAATGGTAGCATTAAGAAAAACCTGAAAAAACCACGAAGTTGGACCTAAAATTGCTAGGCTAGACCAAAAATTGAACTGCTAAATCTAGCCTCAACCAACACGCTATTTAGAACAGGACCAAGGCAGTAATCAGCGATTCAGCGTGCGGAGAAGATGAGCTTCCAACCCGTGGAAAACGCTAATTCACTTCTTAGGTCCATATACACCATTGTTCGAAACAGAGCTGGAAGTATTATACTGCTCCGCGCCAAATAGCTGTCCGTCGCTATCTTTTTCGTATCAACCAGTCCCGTTATTTAATAGCCACACGTCGTATAAGTATTACCTGCTTGCTAAGATACACTCTCCTGATGATTATCAAATATAATTTTCATAAGATGCGACCTATAATACAGTGAAATAACAACTTTTTAGTCTATTTAAGTCCCGATGTTCGGTTCTTCGTTAAGAGGCCAGATCAAGGAAACCCGATCATGGACTTCAACTCAGCACACCCCCAAACATTAAAATTACACAATTTCAATAGCTTAAATTTTCAGTTTAGAAGAAGTACAACGACAGAGCGTTTGCAAATTAAATATACGGCATAAAATAAATTTTCTTGATTTCGTCTCTTTCGCAACAACAACAACTTAATATTTGACAGACGCCACCGTTTGCTCAAAATGTTGAGGCCAATAGAAGTAATTCTCGTAGTTTCAAGTATACAATTGTTAATTAGTATGAGTAAATATTAAAATTCATTTCTTAGCAGTTCTCTTTTGTGCTCAAAGTGAGCGAAAATTCAAAGTAATTTGACTGCCATTCGCTTGTAATCACGCCAATAAATTACTTTGAGAAGAAGAAAGAAATGCATTTAACACTCCACTTTTCTTCAAGGAGACAAGTTTTTTATTTAACCACTAAGTATGTACTGCTCTGTAGATTTCTCTTTACTGAAGCTATGCGTTAAATACACTTTTCAGCATTTATGTATTTCGCTTTTACTATTTTTCAAATCGAAATTTCAAATAAAAATTGTCGCTGCCCCCAGCACTTCTCAAATGTCCACTGTGCCGCCGTCCAATTAACTGAGCATTTTCTGCGCATAAATCAATTACTTTTCAAGAGGCGCCGCTGAAAGACTAGCAAGGCTGTAAACCACGTCACACGTTCAAAAGAACTCTATGGCGCATCCACCCGTCGCCCACTTCATGCCCCGTTTTCCGAACAATTTCCGTTCAAAGTTACTACTTTTTGCCCAGCGGCGACTAGTGCAAGACAAAGTGCAAGCATGAAAAGCGTGGCGAAAAAGTGTAAAACCCCTAAACAAATAAAATAAAAGCGTAAAGTAAAATACAACAATTTATCGCTAACAGCATAGAATTGTCGCAGCAATTCACGCAATTGTTGCGTCGCGCCCAGGACACCAGGACACTCCGCTGGCAGCGGCGGCTGTAATGGGGCAGCGCCATTAATAAGCGCAATGAAAAGCGGCAAATGAATTAAAACTACTGAATAGGATAGTGCAAGAAGTTGAGCGATAAAATAGGAAGGAGCAACAAAAAGAATAATTTATTTTTTGCTCCTCTCAGCAAGGCTATGCCCAGCTGCCACATTCAATGTTGAGACTATTTTATTTAAACATTTATTTTTAATTTATTTTTTTTAGCTAGACGCAAAATCTTCTGCTGCTGGTTTCACTGCAGCTATAACGAAGTAACAATGCAACGCTTTCGCTTGGAAAAGACACAATATGCTGCAGCTACACTTTTGTTTGTCTTTTTTTTTTATTGAACATAATCAGTAACCGTTAGATTCGAAGGCAACAATTGCAATGACCTAAGGATGAATACGCGTTTGATTCTCTTCTTTGTAGTGCGATCAGGCAGCGGTGGGCATTGAAGCGCCTGTGTAAAATAGGAAATGTTAAAAAAACTCAGTTTGAAATATTTTAAAAGAGAATTCTTTGAGTTGCGTTCAATTACAAAGATAAATAAATATAAAAAAAAAAATAAATCAGTATTTTAAGTGTTCAATGAACAGTGCTCAGAGAAAGGGGATTGCAAGGGTCTAATTAGAGCGCGCCGCAAGACAACCTGCTTTCGTGTCGCTGAAATTTCAATATTCCTTGATTTTGTAAAGAAATACAGGCATACCTTAGCTTTTTAATGGAAGTCCAATTCGGATGTTCAGATAGATATCCTTTCAGAGAATGGCTCTTTCAAACCTTCGCCTTTTTAAATTTTTTGTCATATGTACTGTCGAATAAATAGAAATTTTCCACATAACAGTGCACAGAATTAGTTCAGCCACTGTCTAATAATAACAACCAAAATAATTACATATATGAATGTACATTAGGCTGGGTCGATTTTGTATGGGGAAAAATAAAGGCCATTTGATTGTACTTTGATAGTAGTATTACGTTCTTTTAGGACTAGAAAAATAATAATTGGTCACAAAAGATTAAAACAAAGCTTGTCTTGTAGAAAAAATTAATTTTGGCTCTTAACATCTAGAGAATATAAAAACTAGAGAAGTTAAAAACTTGTATATAACGTGAAGAGCAACCCTAAACTATAGGACTGCCACAAGAGTTGCTCGTTTATTTACGTAATTTGGGTTTCCGGATTGATTCTATAATATAGAAACCAAATCGTTTTGCTAAACCTTAAATTCGTAACAAGGATTCGTATTATCCGACCAGTTTGCTTTATTACACTTGATGATGGATTACAGGCTCATAAAACAACATATTTTCACTATTACAAAAGGATGAAATTATAATAAAAACTCCGATCAGCCATAATGTACATATACGTACGTAATTACACGTATAATTAATACTTAGATAAAATACGACCTTTTAATTCCACTATGTTTCATTTAGAAAACATTAAAAGGCCTTTTCTAACAATTTGCTGTATAAATATGTATTGATTGTTTTAAGTGTAATGTAAATATTTGCACGCAATGTACACCCATGTACGTAAATGTCCACTTTGGGGAAATATATGAAAGTGCCACTACAGCTCAGTGCTTCGGAGCACGCCGATCAGTATACTCTATCACCACGTCAAAGTGCCAACGTATGAAGTATTCGATATTTCTTTTTTTGCTGGCAGTCAAGCCAAATTTTGCCAAATCTTCAAAAATTTTCTCCACTGAAAATGGCATACTGAGCAGCGACTTACTAAAATTGCTACATGTGATCCGCAAGGAACGTGATTTCAGTACCATCGCAATTTGCCAGGCACCAACCCAGGACTGCATTTTTGATAAAATTCTGAAGAAAATAACGATGCCTGTGATGCTTCTAAATAAAAGGTTAGCGTACAATTCTAACGCACTGTACTCGAAAGAGCTGCTGGCTCTGCTTTGCCTACGCCAATCAAGCATTGCTGCTTGAGGTGAGCAGAACCGTTTTCTATGAGGTGCTGAGGGAATTGGCGGAGAACGGCACCATCGATATAGCCGCTGGCCTGACATTTGTAACACCTAATGACGATTTAGAAAAGCTTTCGTATCCAGTCCAACTGTTGGATTATTTGTATATGGTGCCACTACCGGAAAATGTGCCCATAAATGAGCTATTCGTTGGCATTATACGAGTCCCGACGCTCTTTTTCATTTTCGCGTTCGTTGTTGTTTTCGCTGCACTACTAACTCATTTCAATAAAAGCAAGCAGATGAACTTTATCAGCTTGTTTCTGAATGATCAGAGCATTCGAGGCATTCTGGGTCAGCCATTCGTCTTATCCGCTCAAGCGAGCGTTAAAACCAAGTTTGTCGTATTTTTGCTGTGCTATATGAGCATCATTACTAACACCACTTACCAAGCTTACCTGCAGTCCTTTCTCACCCATCCTCCTCTTCTGCCGATGCATCGTAGTTACGAAGACTTGGAAGCTGCCGGTCTGACAATTCTGTTTCCTGCAGACGAGTTATCTCTCATAAAACAAAATCAGAGTCTTTTGAAACACATGCATCTGGTAAAAATGGTACCAGAATACGACGCGTGGCTGAAGCGCCGATCTAGCTTGAAAACAAAATATGTGTTTCCTGTTTCAAGTATTCGCTGGGAGGCCTTCGAATCCCAACAGAGTCTCTTCAACCGGCCCATATTCTACTTCAATTCGGACTTGGGTTTATACAAAACTGTTCCCGTGTCTATGCCAATTCGTGCGGATCTACCCTACCGTGATTTATTAGATGACTTTGTACTGCGTCTGCATTCTTCAGGTATAATGACAATGTGGGTGTCGCTAAATTTTTACATAATGGCGAAACTGAACCTGGTAGTATTTGAGGATTTGAGTAAACCGCTCGACTCTGGACGACCTTTAGTGGTGGATGACTTCTTTTGGATACAAATGCAATATATCAGCAGCATGTCATTAGGGTTGGTCATTTTTGTAGGCGAACTTTTGTACTCTCGTTGGAAAAATGTGGGCAGTTTGAAAAAATAAAAAAATAAAAATCGAATTCTGTAAATAATACAAAATGAAGATGAAGATGTACCTATGACCGTTATATTTAAGTCCAGCTAACTTTGTTATTTGCCTTAGTCATTAATATAAAAAATTTGGATAATTTGATAATGAGTTCATGATCAGATTTTAAGTTTATGTTACTGTTAGTTTTCATAGGCTATTTTAATCGAAATTGTTTATGTCCAAGAAAACATTTCATATTTCACAAAGTACATACAATCTATTGCAATCGTAATTTTATTAGCAAGAATGTACATAGTAAGTATATATGTAGGTAGAAATGTGTAAACATACATAGATATTACTAGGTCAATATGGCGATTTTCGTGATTATACAAATTTAGGTGTAAACTTATAAATTCATAAATGAAATGGCTAAACAAAAAATTGTACTAATGATCCCATCAGGGTGGTCAAAAAATGCATATGAAAAGTAAAGTCGGAATTTAAGCCCAATAATAATACCTAATTACTTAATAAATAGTTCACTGTATACTTGCTTGGCCGCCTTACCCTCCGCTATGACAGGGTTACTCTTACTGTGGCTTGTGCACAGCACACTCAAATTCTCGTCGGTAGTGCTAGTTTTTTTGAGGGCATCAGCCAGCCGGCCAGAGGCCCCTTTTCCCATTGAGGGTCCTGATGTTTCAATTGTAATTCCTGAAATTATAGTTCCCTACATGCATACATACAGATGTATGCTGAACGCATACTCCATATTCTATTCTGAAAACATTCTGGGTATTCCTTAAGTCTTGCAAAACTCTCGAACGGTCCTTTACAAACCGTGCAATGCGTACAACGTCCAAGGGTTTTGCAAGACTTTGAGAATACCCCTATTTTAAACCAAAGCAACTAAACGCAATAACTTTACAATTGTTTCACTAATTAGAAAACTAGTCAGTGTACCATTTAAATAACTGTTTATCTGCAACACAAAACGAACTCTATAATTGTAGGCTAATTTTCTTGTAACTGTGTTCCCCCCTTTATTGTATTTATATACCCACGAATGTATCTATTTAAATGTTTGTTTATACTGGTTTGCCTATATCAGGGGTGCGCACCCAGTAGCACAGTTGACACACTTTGGCTCACAACAACATCAGGTCCCTGCAGTTATGACCAGTGTTGATATTTTAAGTACAATTGTCTTTTTTTCAGTACAATTAATTTTAAAAAGCACAAAAGTAAAATTTGCCGATTTTAAATACAATTTCAACATCAAAAATACTTTTTGTGCCAAACTCTCAAATCTCTTATAGCTATTTATTTTGAAACAATCTTTGGAAACGCAATTTACCTGATGGCGATCCTTTAGACACAGAAGTAATTGAGCAATTCGGGGGTTGAAAGAAAAAACGAAAATTAAAAATTTGTATTGAGGATTTCCATTTTATCGATAGTGATCTCATTTTATGTGGTTTATTTTCATTAATATGAACTGGCCTATATAGTGTATTAATTTTTTTCATTATTGTCTTCATCTTTGACAAAATTACACGGTCACCCGATATTTATTTTATTTTTCTTTTTATTTTATTTTAATTATTTCTTTTTTTTTTAATTGTAGCTCATTGTCTAACAAAAATCTTACAAATAAATCCAAATTTGAAAGATTGAAAAAAATCAACAGAGTTTCATCAAATGTTCACCGTTTTTTTTTCAGAATTTGTAGGCATGTTTAGGGTTAACAATTTTGTAGCCCATTCATTCTAGTATAAATAATAAGGTGCAATTTTGAAGTGTGAAAGTTGTTGATATTTTTTTTTTTAATATTTTAAGTTAAGTTTTATTTATATAGTTTTGTTAGCTATACTTTTATAAAAAAAATAATAATCAAAATTAATTTGGAAAAAATATAATAAATAATCCAAGCCGGGTGACCGTAGCATTTTGTCGCGGGGTGTACTTTTAAAAATGTGAAATATAATTCAAGAATTTATTTGTGTATAATTTAAGTTAAACACTAAGCTTAATGAAACTTAGGTTAATTTAGCGGGACTTTCTGACAAAACTGGCTATAACTTTATAGACTAACTGAAGAGATCTCAATGATAAGTTACGTTAAACCAAGCCTACACTAACTGAAGCCTTGCAATTAATTGAACAATAAACACACTGCAGTTGACAAAAAAAAAATTGGTTTTGTTTGATTGCGGGAAAAGGGAGGTAATGCTTTGACGGAAATGGTGAAAAGTACAATTAAACTCCAAAAGTTACATTTTTTGTCATTAATTTTTACAATTTAAAAATCTTAAATATCAACACTGGTTATGACTACAAATTTTACCGTTTGAATGGGCATATATGCCATAAATTAGTGCCAATTTATTCAGCTAAATAAAAATTGTTTGTCCTGTAAATTTTGGTAAAACACGACAAAAGGTGGAGATAACACTGATTATTAACTTTTGATACTCTTAGGGATCACGCTCCTATGACGAAATTTCGAGGAACAAAATTTTGAAAATCAGTTGCTCATCGTTGGCACATCAAAAGCAATGTAAAAGTTTTTTCTGCGCAATTTCCATTATTCACTGCTGCTTCGCGTTGGTAGAATTATTAATTTTTTATTCCGGAAACGATTTTGAAATTTTTCTTTATGTTGCTGTCGTTTAGCTCAGGAAGTAAAATTTGTTGGCCACCCCTGGTCTATAATTTGATCTCAATAAGAGCTTACATGTTTACCCACAACAACCCATGTGCTTAAATCAATCTATGTTATTATAGATATTGTTAAAACTGTTCGTTTATGATTTTTGATTTTTGATTTCATTGCAGAAACTCGCTCAGGGCCGTCACAGCCTAGCATAGAATTAGCGTGTCTCGTTTAAAAAAAAAACATGAAAAAGGTCGCGCCAAAAATTGTCTGCGTAAACGTAGGTTATTATAGATGAACTTCAAATATTTCCACGCCAGGTGAGTATTAGCGCAGCTCAGTTCTTCTAGTCACGCCGTTCACTATACTCCATTGCCATGTCAAAGGTGCGCTTGAAGTGCTTCGTGCTTTATTTATTGCTGGCAGTCACGCCGACATCTGCGAAACCTTGGCAAATTTTATCTGCCGGTAACAACACAATGAACAGAGAATTACTCAAATTGCTACAGGAGATCCGCATGGAACGTGATTTCAATACAATCGCAATATGCCAGACATCGGCTGATGATTGCATTTTTGATAATGTCCTGAAAGAAATATCGATGCCTGTGGTGCTTCTAAACAAAAGATTGGCGTATACATACAAGGCGCAATTCTCAAAAGAGCTGCTGATTTTGCTCTGCCTACACCAATCAAGCTTAGCTGCTAGATTAGCAGAGCTCAGTGTATTCCGAGGCTTGAAGCAAACTCGCATAGTGGCCTACGCGCCGCATGCAACCGATCTTGACCTGGTACAACAATATTGCCTCGACGCAATGGCCAATGACATATACAATGTTTTAATAATTCAAAAGGATTTCAGTGCAACCCAAAACTATTACACTTGCAACAAATTTCCGCTGGATGCGCCTCGTTACAAACAGAAAAGTCTACAACTCCCAGATACGCCTTCGAACGCCATCTACGAGCACCAATTCCGCAATATGTACGGTACGCCAATATTAATTTATCCCGATCAACTTGAACCGCGTACTATGTTGTACTATAAGGCGGATGGAAATGTGGAGGTGGAGGGGTATATAGGTAGAACACTAAGAGTTTTCGCTGCCAAACGTAATACGACGCTGTTTATAAATCATCCTTATAAAGTGGGAAAATCCGTTTTTTACGGAGTACTGCAGGAGCTCGCGGAGAACGGCACCATCGATATAGCCGCTGGCATGACATTTGTGACACCTAATGACGACTTAGAAAAGCTGTCGTATCCAGTGCAGACGATGGACTATTGCTATATGGTGCCACTGCCGGAAAATGTGCCCATAAATCAGCTGTTTCTTGCCATCGTACGATTTCCAATGCTCTTTTATATCTTCGTGTTTATAGTGATTTTCGCCGCATTGCTTACTCGTTTCAATAAAAGCAAGCACATGAACTTTATCAACCTTTTTCTAAACGATCAGAGCATTCGCGGCATGCTGGGCCAGCCTTTCATCTTAGTCGCTCAACCGAGCGTTAAAACCAAGTTCGTCGTATTTTTGCTATGCTATATGAGCATCATTACCAATACCACTTATCAAGCCTACCTGCAGTCCTTTCTCACCCATCCTCCTCTCCTGCCGATGCATCGTAGTTACGAAGACTTGGAAGCTGCCGGTCTGACAATTCTCTTTCCTGCAGACGAGTTATCTCTCATAAAACAAAATCAGAGTCTTTTGAAACACATGCATCTGGTAAAAATGGTACCAGAATACGACGCGTGGCTGAAGCGCCGATCTAGCTTGAAAACAAAATATGTATTTCCTGTTTCAAGTATTCGCTGGGAGGCCTTCGAATCCCAACAGAGGCTCTTCAACCGGCCCATATTCTACTTCAATTCGGACTTGTGTTTTTTCAAAACTATGCCTCTCTCTATGCCCATTCGTGCCGATCTGCCCTATCGTGATCTATTAGATGACTTTGTACTGCGTCTACATTCATCAGGCATTATAACAATATGGGTGGCGCTCAATTATTTCGTAATGGCAAAATTTAAGTTGATAGTAATTGAGGATTTGAGTAGACCGCTGGATTATGGGCGGCCTTTGATGGTGGATGACTTTTTTTGGATACAAATTCAATACATCGGAAGTATGTGTCTATGTGTGGTTGCTTTTGTGGGTGAGATTCTGTATTTTCGCTGGAAGAATAGAGGCAGTATTAATAAGAAACAAATGATGAAATCTAAGTTCAAACGAAACCGAAATCTACGCCGCACCCGGCACACGAGTCGCATTTTTTAATGTTGCTGGTATGAAGGAGGTGTGCGCGGTTATTTGGCCGATTTAAAGAGTGTTAATGCTGGATTTGGTGGGACAGTTTGGCGACTGCAGCGCAACATTTTTTGAGAAATTTTTCGTCAAACACATCCAAAAGTATAAAATATTAATTATAGTTACTACTGCATTATAATAAATGAAAAGAATATAATTGTGTATTTTTTTTTTAACAAATTAGTCGATTTTTTTCGCAAGTGTGTACAATATATCCCTACAATATCTAAATAACTAAATTTATTTTTGACTTCCTTTTCCTTAAAGTTAAGTTCTACAATATTGTGATTATTTCAGGATAAAGGTTGGAACTTAAGTAGCCGTGACCCTACCGCCCACATTTAATATACTATAAAAATATTTTTATTCTTTTTTCTCTCCCAATGGGTGCCATTCAACCAAAAACTAAATTTCAAAGGGTTTTTGCTGTTCTCCCAGGGCACACTATATCTTGAACTGTTACTAATTGTTTCTTAAAATTTTTACGAAAATATTGAAAAGTCTCGGAAAAATTCGTTTAATCTTGAGCATCGACATCCCTCAAGTGGCCCAAAGTGCAGCGCAGCAGTTTGTGTTTTTATCTATAAAAAAAAAGAATGTAAGACGAAGCAATATAGGAAGAACAACATGCTCTACAAAAATCTCGCTAAGTGACGCGATTTTTTTATCAGCACAAAATTGGAATTGGCTTTCTCCGCACAAACTGCGACCATGTCAAACTTCCGGCTGCAGCGACAGTTTTAGTCAAATTCCATTTGGACTTCTTCTACGGCACTTACCGTAGCAGATTTGAATGCTCCTGCATCCATTACGGGATCACTGGTCTAAGGATGTAAACATGCAGTAAGAGGACCGTCTACTTTCTCGAAAAAGAAATCTGACCTCCGGCATTGCTAGAAGACGTAAATATTTAGCGTACTTTTTTGCTCATGTCCATTGTAAGTGGTTAGTCCTGTTATGAATCTAAAACGGAGTAAAGCGGTATAAACCTTCCTCTCTACCTCAGCATCTGCGGCCTCACTTTAAGGCTTATAATGAAACTTCTGTGACCGTCGACCTGTCCGAAATGCATTATCCAGCTGCAAGCATGCACAATATGGCCTTAAAGATCTTAAAAAGAATAGTATATAGCGAAGTCTGCTATTTATGCGCGTAGCCAGGGCGTATTTTTTTTTTGTTTTGTTTTGATGGCGAAATTTTCTTCAAGTACATAAGCGCTCAAGTTACTGGTTACCACCTTAAAAATAAAATTTCCCGCTACATCCTAATGTAAATGCGTTTTAAAACATACTTAGCGTACATAAACTACGACCTTCTCAACATAGTTTGTTGCGCTTAGAAAACACGAAAAAGAACATGTAGAACAATTTTCCGAACAAGAGTAGGTTGTTTTAGATGAACTTTGAATATTTGCACGCAATGCACACCTTTGTAAATTCTCATTTAAGGCTGGTAATTAGCCAGCATAGCTCAGTACTTCAAGTAACACCGTTTACTGCTAACCTCTGTCACCATGTCATGCTTGAGTAGTGTGATACTTATTTTATTGCTAGCAGTCAAGGCGAACTACTCACAAATTGTATCTGCTGAAAATGACACAGTGACCGGCGAATTACTAAAACTACTCGAGGAAATCCGCAAGGAACGTGATTTCAATACCATCGCAATTTGCAAGACACCAACCGAGGACTGCTCTTTTGATAATGTTTTGAAGAAAATATCTATGCCTGTGGTGCTTCTAAACAAAAGGTTGACGTATACCTACAAGGCGCAATTTTCAAAAGAGCTGCTGGTTCTGCTCTGCCTACATCAATCAAGCGTGGCTGCTAGATTAGCAGAGCTCAGTGTATTCCGAGGCTTGAAGCAAACTCGCATAGTGGCTTATGCGCCGCATGCAACCGATCTTGACCTGGTACAACAATATTGCCTCGACGCTATGGCCAATGACATATACAATGTTTTAATAATTCAAAAGGATTTCAGTGAGACCCAAAACTACCACACTTGCAACAAATTTCCGCTGGATGCGCCTCGCTACAAACAGAAAAGTCTACAACTCCCAGATACCCCCCCTTCGAACGCCATCTTCGAGCACCAATTCCGCAATATGTACGGTACGCCAATATTAACCTATCCCGATCAGCTTGAACCGGGCACCATGCTGTATTATAAGGCGGATGGGAAAGTGGAGCTGGAGGGATACATAGGCAGATCATTGAGAATTTTTGCTGCCAGACGTAATACGACGCTTTTCATAAATCACCCCTATGAAATGGGTAAAACCGTATACTATGATGTACTGCAGGAGTTGGCGCAAAATGGCACCATCGATATAGGGGCGGGTATGAGATATGTGAAACCCAATGACGACATGGAAAATCTGACGTATCCAGTGCAGACGATGGACTATTGCTACATGGTGCCACTACCGGAAAATGTGCCCATAAATGAGCTGTTCGTTGGCATCGTACCAATTCCAATTCTATTTTGCATATTCGCGTTCATAGTTATTTTCGCTGCATTACTGACCCATTTCAACAAGCGCAAGCAAATCAACTTTATCAACCTATTTCTAAATGATCAAAGCATTCGCGGCATGCTGAGCCAGTCTTTTGTGATAGCCGCTAAACCGAGCGTTAAAACCAAGTTCGTCGTATTTTTGCTGTGCTATATGAGCATCATTACTAACACCACTTACCAAGCTTACCTGCAGTCCTTTCTCACCCATCCTCCGCTTCTGCCGATGCATCGTAGTTACGAAGACTTGGAAGCTGCTGGTCTGAAAATTGTATTTCCTTCACACGATAGATCAGTCATAAAACAGAATCAGAGTCTTTTGGAACACATGCATCTTGTGAAATTCATTCCAGAATTCGAAGAGTGGCTGAAGCTTCGTTCACGCATGAATACAAAATATGTATATCCTGTGTCGAATATTCGCTGGGAGATCTTCGAATTCCAACAGAGTTTCTTCAACCGGCCCATATTCTACTTCAATTCCGACTTGTGCTTGTACAGAAATACGTTTGTCTGTATGCCCATTCGTACAGACCTGCCCTATCGCGATTTGTTGGACGACTTTGTGCTGCGTTTGCATTCTTCGGGTATTATGAAAGAGTGGGTGTCTTTGAACTTTTTTGTGCTGGCGAAACTAAAAAGGGTAGTGTTTCTGGATTTGAGCAAACCGTTCAACTATGGACGCCCGTTGGTGGTGGATGATTTCTTTTGGATTAAAATGCTGTATATCGGAAGTATGTCGTTGGGTATGCTGGCTTTTTTAGGCGAAATTTTGTACTACCGTTCGAAGTATGATTACCAAATTGCATCAGCATAATAAAGAAGACAATAAAGAAATGTGTGTGTTTTTTGGGGGGTTGGGGGGGCATATCCCCCCCCCCCCATGTTACTACGCTAGAAGTTATTTTCATTTGTTGCACTGGTTTACATCAAAAATGTTCTATGGATTCCACTATCCAATTTCTATGTAGAATTGCTCGGTGAGATTCCGAAAATCGAGTTAAGTTTTTTTCTATGGATACGTTTTCATGATATTTGCAATTTACAGTTATTCAGCTTAAAACAAAACGTGGTTCCACTTAATCACGTATATCTTGTGAACAAATTTAACAATCAAATCTCCATACACTATGCATACATCACTTTCCGATAGGACTGATAATTTCTGGCAAATTAATTAATCATCCCAGTTTTTTTTATGAAAAAATTTTTAAAAAAATCTAAATTTAACAGAAGAAAATTTTAAAAAATAGCAGGTACTGTGCCCAATTTTCGCATTTGCGCTAAAGCCACGTACACCTGAGTAACACGCCTTTCTACTCATATTTCATGCAAAAAAACCTTGCGCATTTTCATTTGAGCACTCATTATTTTTTATTTATCCATCGTTATCTTCATTAGTAACTTGTGGTTTTTTTGTAACAGATGCAACAATTTGGCACGGAAAATTTTTATCACTGAAGGCTAATGTATAATCAAAAACCAGAAATGGCTCCAAATTTTGGTTCAGTTAAGTGGGTTGCCCTGAAAAATCTTTTTCAGTTGCCCTTGCCGTTGTTTTGTTACAGCATATCGCACATTTGCTGGAAGAGTTTCATAAGCCAAAAAATCAAAAACTCGAGAAAAACGGCTTTTCAGCTTTGAATTTATATCCTTATTTACTAAAATTATAAATCTGAAAGTGATTCTGTTTGTTTGTTATGCTTTCACGCTTTAACTACTCAACCGATCATTATGAAATTTTGTACACTGGTGTCCTTTAGCCTAACTTAAAATATAGTAGGGAGTTAATCTCGATTAGACGAGGGGGCGTGGCACCTCCCCATAAAAACATAATTTTTCATACTGCACATATCAGGAAATATTTGTGATAGAGTACTGGAGCTTGGTATGGGGATACACTAAAGCACTTCCATACTCATGGAACTGACTCAACTTGAAGTAAGGGAATTATTTATTTGAAAATTATATTAAACAAGTAAGAGCAGCGCTGTCTTCGGCTATGCCGAAGGCTTCATACCTTTCATGAACATCTGCAAATTTTAGTTTGACAGATTACTGATTTTGAATACATCTGCATACATCGATAGAGGAGTTACATACTTATA